>NC_057392.1:53032030-53158630 GCF_019320065.1 Cervus canadensis | reverse complement strand
TTCCACTCGAGGTACTAGTAATGCTGAGGTTGAGAAAACTGGGTGTAGAGTGAGGAATTAGTAATCTTCCAAAACTGGCATTATAATCACTGGTCTTTGAAACTACTGACAGCACTGCATAATTTACTGGTGGAAAGAAAAGGCTGACTTCCTCCAGATAGTGCTGTAATGACCTCAGATTTCAGTAGAACTGATGAGACCTGAGGTTGACTGTTGAGAAATATAAATTCTATCGATTTCCTCTAGAATAGCAGTCTCAAAGTGTGATCTAGAGGCCCCTAGAAGCCCCTGAGACTTTTTTAGGGAATATTCAATAATAATAAGGTGGGTTATTTGCTCTTTCATCCTTTATCTTATTTGAATAGAGTGGAGATTTCTGTAGTCTGTATGGCATACAACATTGCCACATGTTAAATTAAGGAAGAAGTATGAATATCCAGCTGTATTACATCAAACCAGACATTAAAGAGATTTGGAAGATTGTATAATATCTCTATTCTCACAATTATTTTTTCTAAAATATACGGTTATTTTTCATGAAAATGTTATTATGTTAACATATAATGGATTTATTAGTTACTTTACTGTTACTTAAAACTGTAATGTTCTGATTTACAGTAGAAGTGACAAATAGATTCAAGGGATTAGATCTGATAGACAGAGTGCCTGAAGAACTATGGGCAGAGGTTCATGACATTGTACAAGAGGCAGTGATCAAGACCATCCCCAAGAAAAAGAAATGCAAAAAGGCAAAATGATTGTCTGAGGAGGCCTTACAAATATCTGTGAAAAGAAGAGAAGTGAAAGGCAAAGGAGAAAAGGAAAGATATACCCATTTGAATACAGAGTTCCAAAGAATAGCGAGGAGAGATAAGAAAGCCTTCCTCAGCAATCAATGCAAAGAAATAGAGAAATACAACAGCATGGGAAAGACTAGAGATCTCTTCAAGAAAATTAGAGATACCAAGGGAACATTTCATGCAAAGATGGGCACAATAAAGGACGTAAACGGTATAGACCTAAACAGAAGCAGAAGATATAAAGAAGAGGTGGCAAGAATACACAGAAGATCTAAAAAGATCTTCATGACCCAGATAACCATGATAGAGTGATCACTCACCTAAAGCCAGATATCCAGGAATGTGAAGTCAAGTGGGCCTTAGGAAGCATCACTACGAACAAAGCTAGTGGAAGTGATGGAATTCCACTTGAGCTGTTTCAAACCCTAAAGGATAATGCTGTGAAAGTGCTGCACTCAATATGCCAGCAAATCTGGAAAACTCAGCATTGGCCACAGGACTGGAAAAGGTCAGTTTTCATTCCAATCCCAAAGGAAGGCAATGCCAAAGAATGCTCAAACTACCACACATGCTAGCAAAGTAATGCTCAAAATCCTCCAAGCCAAGCTTCAGCAGTAGGTGAACTGTGAAATTCCAGATGTTCAAGCTGGTTTTAGAAAAGGCAGAGGAACCAGAGATCAAATTGCCAACATCTGTTGGATCATTGAAAAAAGCAAAAGAGTTTCAGAAAAACATCTACTTCTGCCTTATTGACTATACCAAAGCCTTTGATTGTGTGAATCACAAGAAACTGTGGAAAATTCTTCACGAGATGGGAATACCAGACCGACCACCTGACCTGCCTCCTGAGAAATCTGTATGCAGATCAAGAAGCAACAGTTGGAATTGGACATGGAACAACAGACTGGTTCCAAATAGGAAAAGGAGTATGTCAAGGCTGTATATTGTCACCCTGCTTATTTAACTCATATGCAAAGTACATCATGGGAAATGCTGGACTGGATGAAGCACAAGCTGGAATCAAGATCACCGGGAAAAATATAAATGACCTCATATATGCAGATGACACCACCCTGATGGCAGAAAGCAAAGTAGAACTAAAGAACCTCTTGAAGAAAGTGAAACAGGAAAGTGAAAAAATTGGCTTAAAACTCAACATTCAGAAAACTAAGATCATGGCATCTGGTCCCATCACTTCATGGCAAATAGATGGGGAAACAATGGAAACAGTGACTTTATTTTGGGGGGCTCCAAAATCACTGCAGATGGTGACTGAGGCCAGGAAATTAAGATCCTTGTTCCTTGGAAGAATAGTTATGACCAACCTAGATAGCATATTTAAAACCAGAGACGTTACTTTGCCAACAAAGGTCTGTGTAGCCAAAGCTTTGCTTTTTCCAGTGGTCATATATGGATGTGAGAATTGTACTATAAAAAAAGCTGAGCACCAAAAAATTGATGCTTTTGAACTATGGTGTTGGAGAAGACTCTTGAGAGTCCCTCGGACTGCAAGGAGATCTAACCAGTCCATCTTAAAGGAAATCAGTCCTGAATATTCATAGGAAGGACTGATGCTGAAGCTGAAACTCCAATATTTTGGCCACCTGATGCGAAGAACTGATTCATTTGAAAAGACCCCAATGCTGGAAAAGATTAAAGGCAGGAGGAGAAGGGGATGACAGAGGATGAGATGGTTGGATAGCATCACCTACTTAACAGACATGAGTTTGAGCAAGCTCCGGGAGTTGGTGATGGACAGGGAAGCCTGGTGTGCTGCAGTCCATGGGATGGCAGAGAGTCAGACACAACTGAGAGACTGAACTGAACTGAACTGAAAACTAATTAATAAGGTAATATTTTGAAAGCCTTCAGTGTTCATTTCTACCACAGGAAATATTGATAGATTATAACTTATTCAAGCAGAAATACTTTGGGATGCTCAATAATTTTTAAGAATGTAAAAGGGGTCAACAGAACCACAAATTTTGAGAACTGTTATTGCAGTGCAGTGTCTCTTATATGCTGTATATTAACTATATATAATATTTATTTAATATTTATAATATATTAAAACACAAAACACATACTCTGATTCAGTACATACGATGGCTAATTTTATGTGTCAACTTGACTAGGCCATGTGGTGTCCAAATATTTGATCAAATATTATTTTGGGCATGTCAGGGTGTTTCTGGATGTGATTAACACTTGCATCTGTAGACTAAGTAAAGAAGATTGCCCTCCCTAATGTGAATGGGTCCCATCCAATCACTTGAAGACCTGAATAGGACAAAAAGAGTGATCTGCCTAGATTAAGAGGAAATTCCTCCAGTTTTGACTGCCCTTAAGCTAGAACATTGGTTTTTCCCCAACCTTCTGACCAAGACTGAAACACTGGCTCTCCTTGACTTTCATCAGCTGTCATTTAGACAAGTACGTGCCATCTTCAATCTTGGTTCTCACACCTTGAGAATCAGATTGGAATTATACTACCAGCTCTCCCAGGTCTGCAGCTTGCCCACTGTATTTCTTGGGTCTTGTCACCATCCATAATCACATGAGTCAATGCCTTATAATTAATTTCTCCATATGTATTTATCTCCTATTGGATCTGTTTGTCTTCAAAATCCTAACATATTAGGTCTGGGGTGGGGCCTGAGACGCTGCATTCTAACATCTTCCCAGAAGATGCTAATATTGCTGATCCATGAAATGCATTTCTATTGGCAAGGGTGAAAATATTAACATGGGAGTTTATTAGAAATGCACAATCTCAGATCCTGCCTCAGTTCAGTTCAATTCTTTTGCTCGGTCGTGCCCGACTCTTTGCGATCCCAGGAACCGCAGCACACCAGGCCTCCCTGTTCATCACCAACTCCCGGAGTTTACTCAAACTCATGTCCATCGAGTCAGTGATGCCATCCAGCCATCTTATCCTCCATCGTCCCCTTCTCCTCCTGCCCCCAATCCCTCCCAGCATCAGGGTCTTTTCCAATGAGTCAACTATTCACATGAGTGGCCAAAGTATTGGAGTTTCAGCTTCAGCAGCAGTCCTTCCAATGAACACCCAGGACTGATTTCCTTTAGGATGGACTGATTGGATCTCCTTGCTGTCCAAGGGACTCTCAAGAGTCTTCTCCAACACCACAGTTCAAAAGCATCAATTCTTCGGCGCTCAGCTTTCTTCACAATCCAACTCTCACATCCATACGTGACCACTGGAAAAACCATAGCCTTGACTAGATGGACATTTGATGGCAAAGTAATGTCTCTACTTTTTAATATGCTGTCTAGGTTGGTCATAACTTTCCTTCCAAGGAGTAAGTGTAGATCCTGCCTAGAAGCTATGAAATTAGAATCTGCATTGGAAAAGTCCCCCTGGCTCATTCATGTGCACATTGAAATTTAAGAGACACTGTTCTGGTGGACCCTGACTTGTGTAGCTTTTAGGGAAGAGGCTTGGACTCCACTTTGATCAAAGACCAATTAACTCAGAATCTCAGAGATGGTTCTAGACATCCTTACATTGTAAAAGCTGCACAGACGACCTTAGTGAGCCATCATGAATGGAAAACATTGGTCTAAAGAAAAAGCTGAAGATTAACAGTCGCAAGAGTTTAACATGTTTGAGGCTTTTTTAAAAAAGTTAATTAATTACCTAGGGTATGGGATGAGAGCAAAGGATGGCAATTTGTCACTTGGTATTTTTGTATATGTAACTGTAAAATAAGATATGAAGGGAATATTGTGGCACTACTGTCTGGAAGAAGAGATCATACAACTTGTGTGTCTGATGTTATTTTTTTCTGGAGTGGGAACTTAGCTTTGAGTGTTTACAGAAAATTCTTTCTAAATCTAGAATTCTTAAATTGTTATGTGAAACAAATTGTTATTTAGAAATAGATCCACAGAAGTGGAAGGTGTCTTAGGGGTTATCTAATCTAATTCTTTCATTTGTAGGTAAGGAAACTGAGGCTCAGAGAGGTGCCCTTCACTCACCATAAGGGCAGCATCCAATAGTGGAGGCAACAGACCTGAGTGTGACTCGCAGTTCTTATACCACCTCTGGACTCATTTCTTCGTTCCAAGAACAAGTTGCATGCTAGGGCTAGCACTGCTTGAAGTCTAGAAGTACAGTGATCAGGTATGTGCAGTGATGCCTTCATTAAAAGGCATCACATTGCTTATTACTGAGTTTTTTAATTCCACACCTATTTAGTGAACTTCTATCAAGTAGTGCCGGAAACACAGTAGATACACTTAAAAATAATTATTTTGTCATACTGCAATTTTCTGTGCAATTATTCAGTAAAGCCAAACTCTCCTGATTTGTACTTCAGTATTTGTTTAACTTCATGTCATACGGCCTTCCTTGGCAGATGAAGAGGGCTGAGTATTGAACTATTCACCCAGCTGAAAAAGTGAGATTGGGACCTTGGTTCTGAACTGATTATACTGCTCTCTTTGCAAACAGACTTGAGGCCTGAAGAGCAGAAATTCATGTTGGAAATCCTTAGTAACTGAAATTTCCTCCCAGCTTTTCCTCCTTTCTCTGAAAACAGAATGCCTTAAAAAGAGACAGAGAGATGAATAAAGGAAAGAAAAGAAAAGGCACACTGTTGATGTACTGTATGTTGGAGGGTTCTGGAAAAATTTATAATGTGTTCTGTACTCAGAGACAAAATTTTCCAAAAGGACATTTATACTATTTCCTTCCAAGAGTCTGCATCCTGTTATAGTCTGGAAGAAGTGACCTCATGGTGTTTGTATTTGTCTCTCTCACAAAACCTCTTTTATAGTATTAATGCATGTGCCGATCCTAGGATATGTAATACATGAGGCTCTGACTTTGGCAGGTCATTCAAAGAACATGCTGCTACTTTCATGCTGGCGTCATCTTGTTTTATAGTGGCAAAGGGTCTGGGAGCGGGAGAACTGGCTAAGATGAAGTTCTATGCCAAGTTACTTGGAAAATATATGCCACAGCAATCTAAGGAACCTAATAAAAGTGAAAGAATATTAACTAGTGATACTTATTATTGGTCTCCAAGGAACTGACAGTAATCACGATAATCCCTGACAGCCTTTTAGAATTATAAGGTGATTGCTTGCACATTACCTCACTTGAACAGTACTTTACAGTTTATAAAGTACTTCCTCATAGATCATCTCAGTTGTTTCTTCCAATGTCCATCTGAGTTATGCAGGACCACCATTTTCCCAAATTTCTCGGTACAACAATTGAGGCTTTGAAATAAATAAATTCTTTGAAATAGACTTTGGCAATATCAGAAAGTGTATATATACATACACACACATATATATGTATATATATGAATTCATTTGGTTTCCACAAAAAAAATATCTGCAGTAAATAGAATTATGATCAATCCCATTTGCTTATAAGGAATCCAAGAAGCAGAGACTAAATGACTTAACTAAGATTTTGCAGCAAATTAAGTGGCAGAATGAGAGTTCAAATCTAGACTGACTCCTTAAAAAGTGCTCTTTTTACTGTATAAAACTGCCTCTCTAAAGAGCATGGGCTTGGAGTCAGCCAGACCTGTGTATAACTCTCGGCTCTTGCACAAGAGAAGTGTAGGGTGAAGTCTGAGAAACAACTTAACCTCACAAAACACAGCTTTCTAATCAGTAAAAGAGGAAAAGGAATCCCTACCTCATGGGATTAGCATGAGGGAAAAATGAGCTAATGTTTGTAAAATGGTTAGTATAGTGTTGAACACACAGAGTGGGCCCAATGACTGTTTTTGTAATAAATTGTATCACTGGCCCCTATTAGTATACAAGCCCATCCCATCTCAACTTTAGTCCCACCAGTGCAGCTCAACAGTGTTGGAAAACATAACTCATTTTTTTCCAGCTAAAGCTGTGTACTCTTCTCCCAACAAAGCAGAAAGATCTGCACTAATCTCTGGAACAGAAGTCAAGATTGGAAGGGTCAACACTTTCATCTCCCTCCTTTTCTGTCTCCTAGATCTCAGGCAAGCCCTCTCGTTTTCAGTCTCTATTCCCAGCTGTAGGTCTGAGTGAACAGGACAAAGTAAGAACCACGCTCAGAAGAAAAACAAACTCAGGCTGTATCCAGACATCTGGTTAAAACTTCAGAGCCCAGGACCCCACACCAAGAGGCTCCTGCTACTTCATGGGGTGTTTCGTCAATCTCTGCTGTCTCCACTGCACCTCTAAGAAATCAAGATCTAATACTAAAGGTGGGTTTGAAGTAAAGCAGCACTTATAGTCAGGGAATACATAAAGAAAGCGTGTAGAAATCAGTCCTGATCATTTATTTGTTAAACATGCTGCTCGTTCTCATGGGGGATAGATCCTTGCCAAAACTTTTGCCCCCTTCCGCGGGCTCAGCATCTTATTGTATTCGAGGGATCTTCAGGACCCTGCCTCACTGGCTAGGCGCCTTAGCGTCTGACACTCCCTGACATGCACTTTGTATTCCCCTCATTCTGAGCTGGTTTGAATTCTTCAAATGCACCTTGTCTCTCACATTGTAGTGCTTTGCACAAGCTATTCAACGAGGATTCTCATTCATTCTCTGAACAAGTTGAGTTATTACAAGGTGAGTTCCTATTCTTCTTGAAGATGTAGCTCAAGTAACTCTGAAGGAAAGTCTCCTGGAGGCCTCTCTTCCTCAGGAGCTGTCTGGGGTAAAATCAGGGATTTTTATCTTTTCCCTGTCATCGTCTTTCTTATGATATTTAAAGGCTATATATAGGGGTCTGCTCAGTCACTTTGGTGGTGTTTGATTCCTTGCCAGCCTATGAACTGTAGTCAGCCAGGTTCCTTTGTCCATGAGATTCTCCAGACAAGAATACTGGAGTGGTTGCATACTCTCCTCCAGGGAATCTTCCTGACTCACGGATCAAGCTCACTTCTCCTGAGTCTAAAGCACTGAAGGTGGATTCTTTACCTGCTAAGCCATCAGGAAAACCAAAGAAACGAGAAAAAATGTGAAGAAAAAATCAGACACTATCTCTAATAATGTGCAACATGTGGCCACTGCTAAATGCTATTTATTTAATAAATCTATTAATAATGATTAGTATTATTAACTTTAAAAGTAATATTATTGTTAGGCAGCATTATTAGTTTACTGAGATTTCATGGGACAACAAGAGAAGCCCAAATACTCTGGATTTGAATCCAAGCCTTGGTTTTTTTAATTTGTTTTGTGACACGTGCCCCTTTAAATATCAGTTAATTCATCTGGAGTGTGCAGCTAATATTACCTGCTATAAAGCTTTTTTATAATGAGTAACACAGTAACAAATGTGCAAAGTCTTGGAAATAGGAAATGCTCAATAAATGATCAATTGAATGAATGAGTGACTGATATTTTAAAATTATTAATTCTACTTCATTGGGTCTGACAAACTTTACTTCTCAATGAAATTAAACATTCTCAAAAAGCTAATACTGATTGTACCTGCTCATTGAAAATCAATGAAAATTATGAGCAACTATCTATTTTTACAAACTGAAAGTTAAAATTTAAAGATGAAATCAACTCTACTTTTACAAACACATTTTTACCAGATGCCAAGATTTTTCTACAAAAATCTGAAGAGGGGAGTGGGTTAACTAAGCAAAACATTTCAGTTAAAAGATCAATACAATCATAAGAAAATGAAATTTAAAATGAAGTTTACTTATTACTAAACACTATTTTTACGTGTCAAATAGTTTTAACATGTAACTTAAGAACACATTTCAATTGATGGAGAAAGATGCAAGGAAATATAAAATACTTTGGAAAAAACAGCTAATTAAATATCTAAATAATTAGAGGATGCAAAGGCTAAGCATTTATTGAACACAGGTGCTGGTGACACAGAGAAGTGGGACAGTTCAATTCCACAGTCTGATTGCTCAGAAGAGAGGGCCAGATCCTGAACCACATCGCAGATTTGCCCTTTGATTAACTGCTGACTCCCACATTTTCCTCAGCTGTTCATCTATGCTCCAGTGTCTCAAAAGCCAGAGTGGATGTAAAGTGTTGCATGTGAGCTGCAGAACTCTGGCCACCCCAGAGGGCTTGTCCTAAGTCTCTAGCTGATGTTTAACATGAGAATAAAACATTAACAGATGCAGTGTCTTAACTTTGCCTGCCATCTGACTGACTTCTCCAGGGGGTCCCTCTTGGCTAATGATCATTTGACTGTCATTTTGGAAAGCTGCCTTGTAAAGGGAGGCAGAGAAGAGAGAGAGAAGAGAAACAGGCAAAGCAAAACATCTTGTGTTGTGTTAGGAAACTAAAAAATCTGGAGCGTGGTTTCACTGCGGCAATGAACTTGGTGACAGAATTTGAGAAAGATACTCCCTCTTTCTGTGCCTCAGTTTCTTCATTTATAAAATGAAGCAATAGGAAACCTGATATCCCTTCTAGAGCTAGCAATAATAGTCATAGTCTAAATTTCAGTTTTAAATTGCCATCTATCCTATACAGTAATAGCCTAACAAAACAATAAAATCTTTACAGTAGAATAACGGGGGCACCTGGATAAATAAGTTTTATTATTCAGTCAATAAAAGAGAGGAGAAAACCAATACACAGCATGCTTACCATCTGCCATACACTTTCATAAAGTTCCCATCTTACATGATGACAAAAATGTAAGTACACTTTCCCCATTTTAGAGAAGAGTAAAATTAAGTTCTGCTGCTGTTGTTTAGTGGCTAAGTCATGTTCGACTCTTTGTGACCCCATAGCTTGCAGCATGCCAGGCTCCCCTGTCCTTTACTACTTCCTGGAGTTTACTCAAACTCATGTCCATTGAGTTGGTGATGCCATCCAACCATCTCGTCCTCTGTTGCCTGCTTCTTCACTTTTCCTCACTCTTTCCCAACATCAGGGTCTTTTCCAATGAGTCTGCTCTTCGCATCAGGTGGCCAAAGTATTGGAGCTTCAGCTTCAACATCTGTCCTTCCAATGAATATTCAGGGTTGATTTCCTTTAGGATTGACTGATTTGGTCTCCTTGCTGTCCAAGGGACACTCAGGAGTCTTCTTCAGCCCCACAATCTGAAAGCATCAATTCTTTGGTGCTCAGTTTTCTTTAAGGTCCAAGTCTCATATGTGTACATGACTACCAGAAAAATCATAGCTTTGCCTATAGGGATCTTTGTCAGCAAAGAGATGTGCCTGCTTTTTAAAATACTGTCTAGGATTGTCATGGCTTTTCTTTCAAGGAGCAAAGGTCTTTTCTAATTTCAGGGCTGCACTCACCATCTGCAGTGATTTTGGAGCCTAAGAAATTAAAATCTGTCACTGATTTCACTTTTTCCCCCTTCTATTTGCCATGAAGTGATGGGACCAGATGCCATGATCTTAGTCTTTTGAATGTTCAGTTTTAAGCCAGCTTTTTCACTGTTCTCTTTCACCCCCTTCAAGAGGTTCTTTAGTTCCTCCTCACTTACTACCCTTATAGTGATATCATCTGCATATCTGAGATTGTTGATATTTCTCCTGGTAATCTTGATCCCAGCTTGTGATCCATCCTCCAGGCATTTTACATCATGAATTATGGGGAGACAATCTACAGCTTTCCTGCTGGGTCAGAAGTAAAGAATCTGCCTGTAACACAGGAGACCCAGGTTACACCCTTGACATACTCCATTCCCAATTTTGAGCGAGTCCATTTTTCCATGTCCAGTTCTAACTGTTGCTTCTTGACCCACTTACAGGTTTCTCAGGAGACAGGTAAGGTGTTCTGGTATTCCCACCTCTTTGAGAATTTTCCACAGTTTCTTGTGATCCACACAGAGGTTTTAGCATAGTCAATGAAGCAGAAGCTTTTCCAGAACTCCCTTGCTTTCTCTATGATCCAATGAGTGTTGGCTGTTTGATCTCTGGTTCGTCTGCCTTTTCTAAATCCAGCTTGAACATCTGGAAGGTCTCTGTTCACAGACTGCTGAAGTATAGGTTGAAGGATTTTGAACAAAATCAATTATCTTGAAAAGATCTCTAGTCATTCCCATTCTATTGTTTTCCTCTATTCCTTTGCATTGTTCATTTAAGATCATTTTCTTAAAAAAAATATTTTTAATTGAAGGATAATTGCTTTACAATACTGTGTTGGTTTCTGTCATACAACAACGTCATTACCCGTAGGTATACATATATCCCCTCCCTCTTGATTCTCACTCCCACTTCCCACCCCATTCCACCCCTCTAGGTTGTCATATAGCCCTGGTTTGAGTTCCCTGAGACATACTGCAAATTCCTCCTGGCTATCTACCTTACTTATGCTAGTGTATATGTTTCCATGCTACTCTATTGGTCCCACCCTCTCCTTCCCCTACCCCCTGTGACCACGAGTCTGTTCTGTGTGTCTGCATCTCCACTGTTGCCCTGCAAATAGGCTCATCAGTGTGCTGAGTGTGTGCATAGCCACTCAGTCATGTCCAACTCTCTGCCACCCCATGGACTGTAACCCGCCAGACTCCTCTGTCCATGGGATTCTCCAGACAGGAATACTGGAGTGGGTTGCCATGCCCTCCTCCAGGGGATCTTCCCAACGCAGGGATCGAACCTAGGTCTCCCAGGTCTCCTGCATTGCAGGTGCATTCTTTACTGAATGAGCTACCAGGGAAGATTCATCAGTAGCTTCTTCCTAATATCTCTCCTTACTAGTCTCTGGAACTCTGAATTCAATGAGGTATATCTTTCCCTTTCTCCTTTGCCTTTCACTTCTCTTCTTTCCTCAGATATATGTAAAGCCTCCTCAGGCAACCAATTTGCCTTCTTGCATTTCTTTTTCTTGGGGATGGTTTTGGTCACTGCTTCCTGTACAATGTTACGAAGATCCTTTCGTAGTTCTTCAGGCATTCTGTCTATCACTTGATTTAATCCCTTGAACCTATTTGTCACCTCCCCTGTATAATCACAAGGGATTTGATTTAGGTCATACCTGAATAGCCTAGTGATTTTCCCTACTTTATTCAATTTAAGCCTGAATTTTGCAAAAAGGAGCTCATGATCCAAGCCAGTCAGATGCAGATCTTGTTTTTGCTGACAGTATAGAGTTTCACCATCTTTGGCTGCATAGAATATAATCAGTCTGATTTTTGTTCCAGAGGCAAATAACTTGACTGAGGTCAGGATATAACTAGCAAAGTCAAGATTTGATTCCTTGTATTTACTCATTGGGACCTCCCAGGTGGCTCAGTGGTAAAGAATCTGCCTGCTAATGCAGGAAACACAAGAGACACGGGTTTGATCCCTGGGTTGGGAAGATCCCCTAGAGAAGGAAATGGCAAACCATTACAGTATCCTTGCCTGGAAAATCCAATGGACAGATGAGACTGTCAGGATACAGTCCATGGGGTCTCAAAGAGTCAGACATGACTGACCGATTGAACGTGCACGAACACATTTACTTATTCCTTCAATAAACATTACTGAGCACCATGCCAGACACTGAATTAGGTATAGAGTTAGAACAGGGAATAGTGTCTCCAAAGCTCATATTTCTTTTTGTACTACAGTGAAGGTATACCCTTGCCAGAACATCTTGAGAATGTTAATCTTTGGTGTTCTGAGACTCAGTTTTCAACATGGGCAATAGAACAAGGAGAGTGGCGGGGAGGAAAAAAACTTCAAGAAAGAATAAAAAACATATTTACATAAGGAATTTAATAAAATATAATTTATGTCATTTATCATGAAGTAGGGATCATTGACATATTTAATATTGACTTTTCTAGGTCAATATTATTGCCAATGAATGTCGGTGTGTTGTGGACTATAAAATAATTTATTCTTCTCAGTGGGGTTGTAAATCAGTTATTTCTTTCTAAATAAATTTTGCCAGTTCAGAAAAGATGGTTTTTTCTGCCATCTAGTGGTCTATTTTATTATGTTATCAGCTATAAAATGAAAGTACCAAAATTAACCTGAAGACATGTTTTAATTATGTTATGTGCTATGTGAATATGCGAGACTAGCCAATAGACCTGCAGATGGTGATTGCAGCCATGAAATTAAAAGACGCTTACTCCTTGGAAGGAAAGTTATGATGAACCTAGACAGCATATTAAAAAGCAGAGACATTACTTTGCCAACAAAGGTCCATCTAGTCAAGGCTATGGTTTTTCCAGTGGTCATGTATGGATATGAGAGTTGGACTGTGAAGAAAGCTGAGCGCCGAAGAACTGATGCTTTTGAACTGTGGTGTTGGAGAAGACTCTTGAGAGTCCCTTGGACAGCAAGGAGATCCAACCAGTCCATCCTAAAGGAAATCAGTCCTGGGTGTTCATTGGAAGGACTGATGCTGAAGCTGAAACTCCAATATTTTGGCCACCTCATGTGAAGAGTTGACTCATTGGAAAAGACCCTGATGCTGGGAGGGACTGGGGGCAGGAGGAGAAGGGGAAGGTGGAGGATAAGATGGCTGGATGGCATCACTGACTCGATGGACATGAATTGGAGTAAACTCCGGGAGTTGGTGATGGACAGGGAGGCCTGGCATACTGCGATTCATGGGGTCTCAAAGAGTCGGATACGACTGAGCGACTGGACTGAACTGAACTGAACTGAGCCAATAGACCTAGAAAATATTAAAATCTTAGGTAGACCCTTCTCTTGGGCACCCGTTGAATATACTCTTCCTCATAAAATCTTGGAAAACTCATAAATTAACTAGGAATAAACCTAATATAAAGATAATTAAAGAAGCCTACCAAGGAATAAGGGCTTCCCTGGTAGCTCAGTGGTAAAGAATCCATGTGCCAAGGCAAGAGACACAGGTTCAGTCGTGGGTTATGAAGATCACCTGGAGAAGGAAATAGCAACCCATTCCAGTATTCTTGCCTGGGAAAACCCATAGACAGAGGAGCCTGGCAGGCTACAGTCCATGGGGTCACAAAAGAGTCATATACAACTGACCAACTAAACAACAACAACCAAAGAATACAGAGGAAAGAGTATATTGCACTTACTGAAAAAAAAATTTATTATTATAAATAAGAATACCATTTCCAAATTTAGCTATAAATCCAACAAAATCCTATGCAAATTCCCAAAATATATTTTTTGTTATATATTGGAATGTCATAAATAGGTACTAATGCTTAAATGAAAAAAAAATGTGAAACAGTACTCCCCATAAGACCTGCTTAAGATATATAAAGATCATAAAATAATAGTCATTAAAAGATGTAAAGTATGCAGAAATAAAAGTAGGATGACTGAATTGCATACAGAACCAAGAAACAGAATGATGCAAAAAAAAAAAAAAAATGTTGACGTTCAGCTGATGATTAAAGTGACATTTCAAATCACTGGAAAAAAAGAGGAAATATCCAATGAATTGCGTTGCCAAAATGTGTTATGCTTTTGGGAAAAACAGTTATTTTCAACTTTGAGCCATCTATCAGAGTAAATTCCTTATGGTGTAGAGTGGTTAATGAAGAAATTAAACTATAAAAGTGTTAAGAAGAAAATACAGGGTAACTTTTATTACCATATGGTGGGGGATATATACACAAAACACAACTCCAGAAACATAAAGAAGATGTCTGAAATACTTGACTATATAAAAATTTTCAATTTCTCTGTAATGAAAGACCCCATAAACAAAATTAAACAAGTGACAGACTGGAAATTACATTCTGAATATAAAAATGCTTTTCTATATCTACACATCATTAAGAAAGCAAATCAATAGAAAATGGGCAAATGATTTGTATCAGGATTCACTTAGCATATATAAGTGGCCAATAAACTGATGAAAAATGCTCAAATTTAACACTAAGAAAAATGCAAGTTAGAATCAAAATAATGTATTTGAATGTATTTTTAAAGTTCAGTATTATCAAGAATGTGTAACAGTGTGGGGCAACAGGCACTCTCAAACCCTCTTGAAGAGTGATAAATCTGTGAAGCAGTTTTGGAAGGCAATTTGGCAGAATCTATAAAATTTTTTTTTTTTAATCTATAAAATTTTAAGTGCACACATCTTTGGTAAATCAGGTCACTTCTGGAATCAATCCTTAGGAAATATTTATATATGTGCACAAAGATATATGTTCGCTGCTTAATTTAAAAAATATAGAGAAAAATGTGGAGCATGTTAAAGTGAAAGCACTTTCTTCTCTTACTTTCCAAAATGTTGCACTCTTCTGACTTTCTCTCTTCCTCAAATGGCCCCTTACTCAAAGAGACTGAGTCTGTTTTCTGGGTTCCTCATCGTCTCCCTCACTTCTTCCTGTTTCAGTTTCCCAGGACTTGGTCCTAAGATCTCTTCGTCTATACTGTGACCTCTTCTAGTCTCTAGATTCCCTGATTCAACAACCACTTCTCTCCATTTGAAAATTTATGTTTCTAGCTCAGATTCCCCCTCTCACCTCCAGACTCATACATCTACCTGCCTACTGACAGCTTCTTTTTCATATCTTATATACACCTCACCTCACACACAGCTTGAAAAATAAGCTTTTGATCCTGTCTTCCAAACCTGTTCTCATCTTAGTCTTCCAGAACTGAATAACTAGAAACTATCATTTCAGTAGTTTAAGCCAAAAGCCTAGAAATCACTGTATGAAATCCCTTTTTCTTATCGCCATCCCATTTGGCAGTAATTTGTACAATCTTATTACAGATGTACTGTAAAGATCTTTGAAGAATCCAATCAACGCCCACCTCCTCCATGCTTGCTCTGGTCTGAGCCACTGCCATCTGTAACCCAAATGCCTAAAACAGCCTCCTACCTGGCCTCCCAGCTTTCACTCTCATCCATCTGCGGTCTGCTTTCAACAGGGCCAGTAGAGTGATTCTTTCAAAATGAAAGTCAGATTCTCTGTCTCTCCCGCTTAGAATTCTCCACTGGTTTCCCGTCTCATTCAGAGTAAAAGTCAGGATTTTTACAATAATTTATCTAAGTCTTAACCTACATTTTAGCCCTCACTTCTTTCCTCCCAATGTTCCCTCCCCTTACCTTTCTCACCTTGCCTACCAGGACTCTCTTGGCTCACCATCTTTTAAATCTTCAAAAACCCCAGACATAACCTCGGCACAAGACCTGGGCACACACTCTTATACCATCTGGCATGCTGTATGCTTTATGCTTTATAGAATCGTGTGCTTTTATTTTCTGTCTCCTTCTACTGGATTGGTTTTTGATTTGGTTTTTCTTTGGTTGTTGGGATGATTTTGCTTATTATTATTCACTGGTGTACCTCCACATCTTCAAATACTTAGCACACAGTAGCAAGTAAGCATCAGCTGAGTGAAGGAATGATGGAAGTCCATCAATAGGAGAGTATTAGAAGACTACTGTCTTTAAATTTTTTTTTCAATTTTTCCTCAGAAGAATTTTGAGAAACTGTGACATCGGCTTTATTTTAATCACAGTGTTTTATTGCAGATGTGTTTACTGATGTTTTTAATATTGTGCCCATGCTTTAAAAATATTTTTATCCAAGTTTAAGGCTATAAATTCACTCAATCAATATATTCAAAAAGTCTGCCATATAATTCACATAGCAAGGATAGCTCTCATATATCAAAAATATTTAACTTTATTTGCAATTCAAATAGACATATATACCTAGTCAAGGGACAGCCATCTTACTTCTGAATTCCAGTGCAAAGCTATTTCAATTGCCTGAATGAAATCAATATTGCATTCTCAATGTTTAAATTTTCTATGCCTTGCTCTTCCTGGCCCCTTCCCCTAGAAGCTATGCATTCTTCAAGTGTCCTTTGATTTGCACTGTGAAGTGTTTTATATTTTGAAGCAATTACTTCATAGTAAATAATAGGAACTGGTTAAAGACATGCTTTTCTGCTGTTAAAAAGAAGAATGGCGACTGATGGTGAAAGTGGGGAGAGGAAAGAAAACCAATCTGATCACAGGAGCACTCTCAGGCAAACAAATTTGGAGGCAGAGCACACTGGAAAGTTAAGGATTCAGGAAATCAATTCCTTTCTTCACTCACATGTATTCCTGGAAAGAGTATGACAAACCCTTGGTATGTAGGCACTGAAAATTCATTCTAAAAGGAAATTACACTGTGGAATTCTATGCAATAGTAATTTTAAAAGAAGTGCTTCTATATGAAATTATGCAGGAATTTTTAAGAAATAATTTTAACTGAAAAGCAAATTGCATAACTATGTTTCCATTTGTTTTTGAAATGTGCAATTCACTTACCTGTATATGAAAGTCAACTCATAGAAGGGGGCTGCAAAATGCAGACAAATCTATTAGTGGTGAGGACCTCTGAGGAAGAGTGGAGGAGTGGTGGCTAGGGGACACAGAATAAGAGATTCACATTTTGCTTAGCTAATGTTGTTGCTGAGTCTCTAAGTCATGTCCAACACTGCGACACCTTGGACTGCAGCAGGCCAGGCTTCCCTATCCTTTGCTATCTGCCAGATTTTGCTCAAACTCATATCCATTGAGTCGGTGATCGCCATCCAACCATCTCAGCCTCTGTCACCCCCTTCTCCTCCTGCCCTCAGTCTTTCCCAGCATCACTGTCTTTTCCAATGAGTCTACTCTTCGCATCAGGTGGCCAAAGTATTGGAGCATCAGCTTCAGCATCAGTCCTTCCAATAAATATCCAGTGTTGATTTCCTGTAGGACTGACTGATTTAATCTCCTTCCAGTCCAAGGAACTTTCAAGAGTTTTCTTCAGCACCACAATTCAAAAGTGTCAATTCTTTGGTGTTCAGCCTTCTTTATGGTCCAACTCTTACATGTGGACATGACTACTGGAAAAACCATAGCTTTGACTATACAGACCTTTGTTGGCAATGTGATGTCTGCTTTTTAATACTCTCTCTAGGTTTGTCATAGCTTAAACTAATTTTTTCCCTAATTTTACATACTTTTAAGAAAAGCTAAAGTTAATTAAAAACTAACTAAGAAATATGCTAACAGACTCTGATTTATAGTGTTGAAATAATCTTAAAGCATTTTTTTTGGCCTTAGAGCAGCTTGTAAATGTAGTTGAATATTATCAATAGGTTTTCAAAAATATAAGTCAGTTATAGCAACTCCTACCTTACTCTTCCCTTCTTACACTAATATTTTCCTATACCCTTGATATTCACATTGAGTCTTCATCATGTCATGTGTTCTGCTGCAGCTCTTTCTGTCTATAACTGCTTCCCTTACTAGGTGGTAGATTCCTTAAAAACTACACCATTTTCAACTTTGTAGTCCCCATATCTTACATAGTGCTTAGGGCACAGTAGTCTCTCAATGACATTTTGAATGAATTAATGTGTGAATAAGTGAATAGAATGGAACAAGAAGTCTGTCCTCTTGTCTCTTCTTTGTCTCACTGATTTAAAAATAAATAATTTTTTTTTTCTCTTTCATGCCTAATGATATCTTCTCTACTTATTGAACGGGAAGTTCTAGACATTTGACACATTTACAGACATTACCTCATTTTTCTTCCCCATTCTGTGGTAAGGAACCACGAGTAGAATGTAGATTCAGCTTACACATAAAGAAGCAAAAGCCCACAGACAGAAAATAGCTTTCTAAGTGCACAGCCACAGACCCTGTGCCCATTATAAATGTTAATCCAGCAGCATGAAGACCCGTGGATAACTTTAATACTTAGCAAACAGCTATTTTAATAGTATTTTGTGATATTTGAAATTTAAAACATGTTTTTTAAAAAGCCTGGAACTCTACAGTTCTTCTTTAGTAAGTTAGATATAATTCATTAAATCACAATTTAGATGGCCTTTTAAAAATCATTTAAAGTTGCCTTCAGCTAGTTCTTGAAATTTTTAAAAGCAATACCAGAGAAGGTCATCTCAACAGATACATTTTTTCAAAGGGAAAGAAGAATGATTATTGTTATGACACAGGCACGTGTTTGAACACATTTACTAAAATAAAAGCAAAATGGAAACTATAAAAGCAGAGAAAACTTTTATTTGCATTTGAGTTCTGTAGTACTTTTGGTATTAAATATTAGTAGCAGTAGCAGTTAAAACAGTAACAATGAAGCAAAATAGCACAGTCAAGCAGGAACGTGGAAAGAGACTTCAACACCCTTCTCCATGCTTCCTCAAAGATATGGAGCATTTGCTGAATAGAAGCCATAAAGCCATTTCTGGGTTTAAAAGTAATTACTGCAAAGTTTTATGAGGTGCAGCACTAAGACAATATTCTAGATCCCTAGGTAGTATGTGTTTTTCACATTTCAGACCTATACAAAAAGAAATGTAGTATTTTCAGAGACAGAAGTGGATATAAGTTGGACTCTTATACCTCTTATAACCTCTAGACCAACAGGTGTGGTTCATTTCAAAGATAGTATTATAGCTTTTTTTTTTTTGAATCAGCATGAATTTTTATTGTTTGAAATGTTATTGCTTTTACTATTTCTTCACATTAGGCACACCTCCGAGTGCTGCTAATTATTACTTTAAGAAAATGTCTCTACATATCTTGCTTTTTCTTCTTTTAAAATTAATTAATTAATTGTACTTTACAACATTGTATTGGTTTTGCCATACTTTGACTTGAATCCACATGGGTGTACATGTGTTCCCCATTCTGAACCCCCTTCCCACCTCCCTTCCCATTCCATCCCTCTGGGTCATCCCAGTGCACCAGCCCCAAGCATCCTGTATCATGCATCGAAGCTGGACTGGCGATTCATTTAACATATGATAATTTACATGTTTCAATGCCATTCTCCCATTTCATCCCACCCTCGCCCTCTCCCACAGAGTCCAAAAGACTATTTAATACATCTGTGTCTCTCTTGCTGTCTCACATACAGGGTTATTGTTACCATCTTTCTAAATTCCATATATAAGCATTAGTATACTGTATTGGTGTTTTTCTTTCTGGCTTACTTCACTCTGTATAATAGGCTCCAGTTTCATCCATCTCATTAGAACTGATTCAAATGTATTTTTTTAATGGCTGAGTAATATTCCACTGTGTATATGTACCACAGCTTTCTTATCCATTCGTCTGCTGATGGGCATCTATGCTTCCATGTCCTGACTATTATAAACAGTGCTGTGATGGACATTGGGGTACACATGTCTCTTTTGATTCTAGTTTCCTTGGTGTGTATGCCCAGCAGCAGGATTGCTGGGTCATATGGCTGTTCTATTTCCAGTTTTTTAAGGAATCTCCACACTGTTCTCCATAGTGGCTGTACTAGTTTGCATTCCCACCAATGGTGTAAGAGGGTTCTCCCTTTTCTCTACACCTCTCCAGCATTTATTGCTTGTAGACTTACAGATAGCAGCCATTCTGACTGGCGTGTAATGGTACCTCATTGTGGTTTTGATTTGCATTTCTCTGATAATGAGTGATGTTGCACATCTTTTCATATGTTTGTTAGCCATCTGTATGTCTTCTTTTGAGAAATGTCTGTTTAGTTCTTTGGCCCACTTTTTGATTGGGTCTTTTGTTTTTCTGGAATTGAGCTGCAGGAGTTGCTTGTATATTTTTGAGATTAATTTTTTGTCCATTGCTTCATTTGTTATGGTTTTCTCCCATTCTGAAGGTTGTCTTTTCACCTTGCTTATAGTTTCCTTTTTGTGCAGAAGCTTTTAATTTTAATTAGGTCCCATTTGTTTATTTTTGCTTTTATTTCCAATGTTCTGGAAGGTGGGTCATAGAGGATCCTGCTGTGGTTTATGTTGGAGAGTATTTTGCCTATGTTTTCCTCTCGGAGTTTTATAGTTTCTGGTCTTACATTTAGATCTTTAATCTATTTTGAGTTTATTTTTGTGTGTGGTGTTAGAAAGTGTTCTAGTTTCATTCTTTTACAAGTGGTTGACCAGTTTTCCCAGCACCGCTTGTTAAAGAGATTGTCTTTTATCCATTGTATATTCTTGTCCCCTTTGTCAAAGATAAGGTGTCCATAGGTGCGTGGATTTATCTCTGGGCTTTCTATTTTGTTCCATTGATCTATATTTCTGTCTTTGTGACAGTACGACAGTGTCTTGGTGACTGTGGCTTTACAGTAGAGACTGAAGTCAGGCAGGTTGATTCCTCCAGTTCCATTCTTCTTTGGTTATTAGAGGTTTTCTGTATTTCCATACAAATTGTGAAATTCTTTGGTCTAGTTCTGTGAAAAATACCATTGGTAGCTTGATAGGAATTGCATTGAATCTATAGATTGCTTTGGGGGTCATATACTCATTTTCACTATATTGATTCTTCCAATCCATGAACACGGTATATTTCTCCATCTATTTGTGTCCTCTTTGATTTCTTTCATCAGTGTTTTATAGCTTTCTATATATAGTTCTTTTGTTTCTTTAGGTAGATTTATTCCTAAGTATTTTACTCTTTTTGTTGCAATGGTGAATGGAATTATTACCTTAATTTCCCTTTCTGTTTTCTCATTGTTAGTGTATAGGAATGCAAGGGATTTCTGTGTGTTAATTTTCTATCCTGCAACTTTACTATATTCATTGAATATCTCTAGTAATTTTCTGGTAGAGTCTTTAGGGCTTTCTATGAAGAGGATCATGTCATCTGCAAAAAGTGAGAGATTTATTTCTTCTTTTCTAATCTGGATTCCTTTTATTTCTTTTTCTGCTCGGTTGCTGTGGCCAAAACTTCCAAAACTATGTTGAATAGTAGTGGTGAGAGTGGGCACCCTTGTCTTGTTCCTGACTTTAGGGCAAATGCTTTCAATTTTTCACCATTGAGGGTAATGTTTGCTGAGGGTTTGTCATATATAGCTTTTATTATGTTGAGGTATGTTCCTTCTATTCCTGCTTTCTGGCAGGTTTTTTAAATCATAAATGGGTGTTGAATTTTGTCAAAAGATTTTTCTGCATCTGTTGAGATAATCATATGGTTTTTATTTTTCACTTTGTTAATGTGGTGTATTACATAACTTTCTTTAGGAAAAAAAAAAAGACAATTAAAATGTGTGTTCAATCATGTCCAACTCTGCAACTCTATGGACTGTAACCCACCAAGTTCCTCTGTCCATGGGATTTTCCTCACAAGAATACTGGAGTGGATTGTCATTTCCTTCTCCAGGGGATCTTCCTGACCCAGGGATTGAACTCATACCTCCTGCATTGACAGGTGGATTCTTTACCACTGAGTCAATGAGGACATCTAGTCAATTGAAATACAACATCAATTTTAAATTTTCCAGAAATATATTTCCCTATACAAAGAGAAATGACTCAATAGGAAAGCAGGAGAATCAGGAAAAATAATTTGATAAATGACAACTAAAGACTAGAAATTAAACTTAACATTTTACACATCAACCAGATCTTCAGAGTGAAATAGTAAGGTCAGAGATATATTCTTCCATTCACCGTTTGAGGATAAAAATAGATCCAGGGAAATTCACTCATGTAAATTCTAATACCAGACTTAAGTGGACCTCACTTTTAAAATAATGAGAAAGTGGAAAACAAAATAAAGAAATAAAAAGAAAAGAAGTACCCCATAGAAACTATTAAAATATTTTTTAACATAAGGCAGGCAAATAGTTACTGAAGTGCTCATACTTCTCTTCAGAAATACTGTATCAACACAACAGAGGATACAATAATATTCAGCTCAACTGTTGCTAAAAAGATATGTATTAAAATAATTCTCAGTATAAAATATTTTAGAAAACTAGAAATACTAGTGATTCTTTTTAAGTTCAAGGTAGCAGATGAGAAATATGATAAAATATCTTCTTTCTATACAAAATCAGTTAAAATAATAAATATATACTTTTTAATGAATAAATTTTTAGCCACACTCAAAAACAAGTAAAGAATAAAACAAACTTGAATCCACCACAGAGTGCTTCTTCACTATCATGAAGCTGGAACTAAGGCTGTGTTGCTTGGAAACAGATTTTGAGATGTCACTGCCTAGCAGACAAATCTAAAACTAAACCATTTTCAAGGCTAGTATCTATACAATACTGAAGCTGGTATTGTATACCTAGTGTATACACTAGGAGAAATTCCCACCACAGAATATGGAAAGGATTCCTCTACAACAGCCAAGAATCACAAAATAGCTAAGTAACACTTTCATCTTTACAGAAACACAAATAAACTCAACTACCAAAAGAACTTATAACTAAGGAAGTAGGGACCATAATACAAACTAAAAAGTATTTTAAGTGTTAGTCCCTCAGTCATGTCTGACCCTTTTTGCCCTGCCACCCCATTCATTGTAGCCTTGCAGGCTCCTTCCTCTGTCCATGGAATTTTCCAGGCAAGAATACTGGAGTTGGTTGCCATTCCATTCTGGGGGGATGTTCTCAACCTGGGAATTGAACCCAGGTCTCCCACACTGCGGGCAGATTCTTTACCATCTGAACCACCAGGGAATAGACCATAATGCAGAATAAAAAGGATTTTAAAGCAATATTTAATATCACAAAAAGCCAAAGGAAGTAACTTCTTTCAAAGCCAGCTTCAAAAAGTGAGAACCAAGTGTTATGATAAAGAACAAAATAAAAATTCTAGCAATTAAAAAATTATTTTAATTTTAAAAACTCACAAAGGGATTAAAAAATGTGCTAGAAAACAGAGCTGAGAAACTTCTCTGAGTATGTCCCAAAATACTGAAAAGATTAAAGAAATGTCAAATACAAGAACAGGTCCAGAATCAGACCTGCTCTTTGCATAAACTGACACCTATTTCTGTCGGATCTTCATCCAGTGTGTCTTTAGCACTGGGTTCTGCTTAGTTTATGCAACACTGATAAATGTTGCTTTGACTTATGTTTCCTTCTAGGACTCTTAATTTGCTTTGTGATTGAATTTTACTGAAACTGTTCCTTCATGGGTTTATTTATTCACATCTCAGCAGTTATTCAATTAATTTACCCTAAACACTTACTTGGAATTTTACCATGCTGTGTTAGGCACTGTATACTTTTGCATATGTATACCTCTCTTCATCCAGTGAACATTTGGGACAGCAAAGAAATGAGAATTGTGTCTTTTTTCCATGAGGAGATCACAGTATAGCTATAAACTTAATTTTTATCACACATACATATTAAAAGGCTATAAAGAGGTACAGGTAAAATGTGACAGGAGTATATAACTGAAAATGTTACTTCTGGAGTCTGAAAATCGGAAACATGATGGGAGAGATGTAATATATTTGAGTCTTGGTGTATCATCATAATTTTCAAATGCAGAAATGAGAAAAAAAAATTTCAGAGCTTCTAAGCAACTCTAAAGAAATTGATTGATTCTTGACCTACAAATTCTTCCAAATTGTGTGAGTGTAATACCTGAACCTCAGCCACTAATTTGCATTCAAATTACTACATTGGTCTTTTTTCTTAGTTTTGCCTTAGTTTGGACATTTATTCATTTGGAGAGATGGCGATGCTTTAACTCTGCCCTATTTGAAGGATTAACTAATAAAAAATGACTTCATAAGAACCTCATTCCATAAAAGACATTATTTTGTTGTAAATATTTATGATCATTAGCTATTTTCAGCAAAGCTGAAAATGGACTCTAAAGAAATCATAACGAAAATTGTACTTTAATATGGCCTCTAGAATGTGTGGCCTTGTTAAGTGTTTATTACCATGTCTCAGTAACACAAAGTCCTGTAATATACTTCTCAAAAATAAAATCATTAGTGATTTTATAGATCTCCAGCGTTAGTTCCTTTCATTATTCGTGGCAAAGAGCACATTTTCCTGGGAGAATAGAAACCTCTCAGCTTTGCTACAGAAACCAGCTGCCACTTGAAAAACCTTCAATGATTGAGGATCTGAAAAAACAATGTTTCTGCCCATAGGGGGAGCCAAAGGAACACAAGTTAAATAAACAATTAATGGAAGACTTGAACTCATCACTCAAGCAGATACCTTTTCTTATTTTTCTTTTCCTTTTCTTTCTTTCATTCAGTTCACTTCAGTGGCTCAGTCGTGTCCGACTCTTTGCGACCCCATGGGCCACAGCATGCCAGGCCTCCCTGTCCATCACCAACTCCCGGAGTTTACTCAAACTCATGTCCATAGAGTCGGTGATGGCATCCAACCCTCTCACCCTCTGTCGTCCACTTCTCCTCCTGCCCTCGACCTTTCCCAGCATCAGGGTCTTTTCAAATGAGTCAGTTCTTCGCATTAGATGGCTGAAGTACTGGAGTTTCAGCTTCAGCATCAGTCCTTCCAGTGAACACCCAGGACTGATTTCCTTTAGGATGGACTGCTTGGATCTCCTTGCAGTCCAAGGGACTCTCAAGAGTCTTCTCCAACACCACAGATCAAAAGCATCAATTCTTCTGTGCTCAGCTTTCTTTACAGTCCAACTCTCACATCGATACATGACCACTGGAAAAAACATAGCCTTGACTAGACGGACCTTTGTCAGCAAAGTAGTGTCTCTGCTTTTTAATATGCTGTCTAGGTTCATCATAACTTTCCTTCCAAGGAGTAAGCAGTCTTTTAATTTCATGGCTGCATTCACCGTCTGCAGTGATTTTGGAGCCCCAAAAAATAAACTCTGACACTGTTTCCACTGTTTCCCCATCTATTTGCCATGAAGTGACGGGACCAGATGCCATGATCTTAGTTTTCTGAATGTTGAGCTTTAAGCCAACTTTTTCACTCTCCTCTTTCACTTTCATCAAGAGGCTCTTTAATTCTTCTTCACTTTCTGCCAGAAGGGTGGTGTCATCTGCATATCTGAAGTTATTGATAATATTCTTCGCAATCTTGATTCCAGCTTGTGCTTCTTCCAGCCCAGCATTTCTCGTGATGTATTCTGCATATAAGTTAAATAAACAGGGTGACAATATACAGCCTTGATGTACTCCTTTTCCTATTTGGAACCAGTCTGTTGTTCCATGTCCAGTTCTAACTGTTGCTTGCTGACCTGCATACAAGTTTCTCAAGAGGCAGGTCAGGTGGTCTAGTATTCCCATCTCTTAAAGAATTTTCCACAGTTTATTGTGATCCACACAATCAAAGACTTTGGCATAGTCAATAGAGCAGAAATAGATGTTTTTCTGGAACTCTCTTGCTTTTTCGATGATCCAGTACATGTTGGCAGTTTGATCTCTGGTTCCTCTGCCTTTTCTAAATCCAGCTTGAATGTCTGGAATTTCATGGTTCATGCATTGCTGAAGCCTGGCTTGGAGAATTTTGAGCATTAATTTGATAGTGTGTGAGATGAGTGCAATTGTGTGGTAGTTTGAACATTCTTTGGTGTTGCCTTTCTTTGGGATTGGAATGAAAACTGGCCTTTTCCAGTCCTGTGGCCAATGCTGAGTTTTCCAAATTTGCTGGCATATTGAGTGCAGCACTTTCACAGCATCAGCTTTTAGGATTTGAAGCAGATCAACTTGGATTCCATTACCTCTATTAACTTTGTTCATAGTGATGCTTCCTAAGGCCCACTTGACTTCACATTCCAGGATGTCTGGCTCTAGGTGAGTGATCACACCATCATGATTATCTGGGTCTTGAAGATCTTTTTTGTACACTTCTGTGTATTCTTGCCACCTCTTCTTAATATCGTCTGTTTCTGTTAGGTCCATACTATTTCTGTCCTTTATTGAGCCCATCTTTGCATGAAATGTTCCCTTAGTACATCTAATTTTCTTGAAGAGATCTCTAGTCTTTCTCATTCTATTATTTTCATCTATTTCTTTGCATTGATTGTTGAAGAAGGCTTTCTTATCTCTCCTTGCTATTCTTTGGAACTCTGCATTCAAATGGGAATATCTTTCCTTTCCTCCTTTGCTTTTTGCTTCTCTTCTTTTCACAGCTATTTGTAAGGCCTCCTCAGACAGCTATTTTGCTTTTTTGCATTTCTTTTTCTTGGGGATGGTCTTGCTCCGTCTCCTGTACAATGTCATGAACCTTTGTCCATAGTTCATCAGGCTCTCTGCCTATCAGATCTAGTGCCTCAAATCTATTTCTCACTTCCATTGTATAATCTTAAGGGATTTGATTTAGGTCATACCTGAAAGGTCTAGTGGTTTTCCCTACTTTCTTCAATACTTTCTTTCATAGAGGAGCCGTTTTTTTTTTTTTTTTTAACCATTCTTTGATTATTTCTTTTTCTGTAATTAAAAAAAAATATTCCTTGTTTATTTCTCCATATGTTTCTTCTTCTTTCTCTCTCTCTTTTTTCCTTCTTAATTAAAAGCAAAGTTATTATAGGGCTTCCCAGGTGGCACAGTGGTGAAGAATCTACCTGCCAATGTGGGAGATCCAGGAGACATGGGTTCTATCCCTGAGTTGGGAAGATTCTCGACCTGGAGGAGGACATGGCAACCCACTCCAATAATCTTGACTGGAGAATTCCATGACCTGAGGATCCTGGTGGGCTACAGTCCATGATGTTGCAAAAAATCGGACTTGGCTGTGCATACATGCATGCATAGAACTATATACATTTTCATACCAAAATGTTAGAGTCAGAGTTTATATTTGCAGGGACCCTTGATGATGTTCTAGTCTAGTTCCTCCTGCCTGAGTTTCCAGGACCACAGTCTTAGGAATTTCAGGGTTCATCAGAAATCCTGCTTTCCCAATTGACTAGATATGTAGCAGGAGTCTTGAGATGGAGCAGTTTCTTTCTTTCAAGAAATATGTTTACTGCTTCCTGCCCGCCTCAAGAGGGCGTTAGTCTCTCTATAATTAGCATGGAAAGCATCCATTTACCTCTCAGTGACATTTCTTAAGACTCTCATCTTTGCTCAAAGAAAAAATAATTTGAGAGGTGAAACAGCAGTGATGGTAATTCAATTCTTTGCTCAGGAAATACTTCTTAAGTGCATTCAAGTTTTTAGTATTTTAATCTCAGATATTTCTCTCCTTTCCTCCGTTAATAGCTGTTAAAGCAGCTGAATCACAGTAGGAGGCAAAAGGAAGAAACAAGGGTGACTGTAGCAGTGAGAGAAGATCAAAAAATATAACCACACAAAGTAAAAGAAAGATGAAATCAGAAATTCTCACCCAAGCTGTCTAGCTATCAGATCCCCAACATCACTTATTCTGTGGCCTAAACTATAGGAAACTTGTCACATTGGTCTCCCAGAATATTCATAGAATTTTTCAGATCTCCCAACAGAAAAAATATTTTCTAATTTACATGCCTCAAAGTCCCACATTGCAAAAGACATTGCTTCTGATTTTGTGGCAAATTATTAAGGAAGTGGGAAAATCATCTTTGTTCTTGAGGAACTTAAAAATGGTGGTGGAACAAACCTCATTGGAAAAACAAAAAACTCCAAGGCTATTATAGAACCACTGTACACAATACTCATACCATAGTGGATGCACAGAGATGGACTCATTTCACGGGATCCACTTAAAACCCTTTTTGAAGAAACAATCATTAACAGTGTTCAGGAAAAAAGTGATTCTGTTCATTGGACGAGAAAGTGGGCAGCAAGCCATGCAAAAGGGAAGGTATATACGTAAGCTCTGGAGACAAATCAACTGTGTTATTTGCCTAAGAAAGTTGGTAATTTTTCTGGTCAGAATAGAGAATATGAGTTGAGGTAAAGCAAGATATTTTGTAGATAACTACTATCTTCAAAGGTAAAAGATAAGGAGAAACAACTGCAGTTTTAAGGTCACCCAAGAAGTAATTTGTAAAACTATAAAAGAAAATCTTTTTATTTTAAAATATTTTGCTAGGGAAATTTTCAAACTTACATCAAAGTAAAGTGGGATCTGCTGATGGACATTTAGACTGCTTCCATGTCTTGGCTATTGTAAATAGTGCTGCAATTAACATTTGGATGTATCTTTTCAAAGATTCATGTGATTTTCTCTGAATATATGCCCAGGAGTGGAATTGGTGGATCATATGGTAGCTCTGGTTTTAGTCTTTTAAGGAGCCTCCTTACTGTTCTCCATAGTGGCTGTACCAATTTACATTCCCAACAACAGTGTAGGAAGATTCCTTTTCCTCCATATCCTCTCCCTCAGTTTTTATTTGAATGGAAAAGATGTGATATATTTACACAATGGAATATTATTCAGCCATAGGAAAGAATGAAATAGTGCCATTTGCAGCAACATGGATGGACCTAGAGATTATCATACTAAGTGAACTAACCAGACAGAAAAAGGCAAATATCATATGATATCATTTGTGTGTGATATCTAGGGAACAATAATACAAATGAACTTTTTACAAAACAAATAGACTCACAGGCATAGGAAACAAAATTATGGTTACCAGTGGGAAAAAGGTGAGGATGGATAACACTACTACATATAAAATAAGTAACTAACAAAGGCCTACTGTATAGCACAGGGAACTATCCTCAACATTTTGTGATAACCTATAAGGTAAAAATAATCTGATAAAAATTGAGATATATATATATATATATATACATATATATGTGTGTATATATATGTATATAAAATGTGTAACTGAATCACTTTGCTATACACCTGAAACTAATACAACACTGTAAATTGACTATACTTCAATTAAAAAAAAAACTTGCAAAAGAAAAAACAAAATAGAGTGGAATTATGAATCTCTTTGTATCTGTTACATATGTGCTGATAAATATCAACATTTTGCTAAATATTGCAATGAATAAACAGGCAAATTATTTTGTCTCTTGTGAGTAGTAGTGACTGAGTACTTATATAGGTTATTAGAAAAAAAGCATGGATTTTCAAGCCAGAAAGCATTTATACATTTAGAGTAAGTCATATCAGTTCTGCTTTTAAATTAGCTTCCCATAGGCCTGACACAGGAAGAAAATGGGAAGTCCCTCGGAAATCAGGTTTTGATGTGATAGTCTTGCCAAGGACGTGGCTGTACAGTAAAGAGGCCTTCATGGGGACAGTGTATCTCCATGGAGGCAAATAGAAATATAGTTTAAATGTAGCTAAAGAAGTGAAATAGTCTCATAGGCTAGAACCAATAATCATAGCCAGATCATAACTATATTTCAGATACTGAAAGTGGAAATGACATTTGATAAGAATGCTACCACATGTTATACTGGATATTTTAACCACATTGCCTCATTTAAACCTCATAAAAATCACTTTTAAGATAGTTTTCCTATTTCACATGTAAATTATCTGGGACATAGGGTTCTTCAGTCACTTGTCCATGACACATGACCAGTATGTGGTAGATCTAAGGCTGAAGCCCAGTTCAGTCTAACTTCCAGTTGTGTTCATATCCACCTTACAATCAAGAAACCAGGAGGGGCGGGAGGAACAACAAAGTGATCTTGCTCAAGGTCATGACGCCCAGGAACCCAAGGTAGAAATGATCTCTAAGAGGGTCTGATAGATGATGCTGAGCAGTTCAGGTCGTTCTGATATATATACAGAAGGAGAAAATACAGTTTGGATAAGATAGAACCTTCTTTGTCAAGGAGATGGTAGACTGGGCACTACTCAAACTATGTTATTTTAACTCACTTAGTGTGTTGTCTTTTATGTGTTTGGCCATGAAAGGAAGTTTGTCCAAGCATGGGACACAGGAAAGAGTTCAGAAAGATGAGGCCAAGTGGTGGTAGAAGATTTCAGGATGGAGTAAGTAAATAGGTCAACCTGGTGACTTAGATAGATATTGAAAAAGTGCCTAATACCGGGAGAGGATAGTAAAGGGTGCTGGCTCCATTCCCAGCTGGACTTTGTCTCACAGCTCTCTGGAATTAGGACAAGTATCTTAATGGAACCCTAAAGGAAACTTTGAATTTCCCAAGGTATGATTTGCTTATAATGGAATATATACAAGATTTGGGGTGCAGGGATTAAAAAACAGATTTAAGTTATCCATTACATTTCATGAGTATTAGAAAGCATTTTTTCTGAATGTGTGAATTCATAGACATGATTAGTTAGAACAAAGTTAAAGTTTTGAAAATTAATTTAGAGAATAAAATTAAGTTAAAATAGTGTGGGTATTGTATTGGTAGACTAAGGCATTTCTGAGTAAGGTAGTATATGCCACGTAAGTCTACATTGGAAAAAGAGGAAAGACATGATGGGGACGTGTGGGTGGAATGGTCGGGGTAAGGCTGGGCAAGCTAATGCCACAGGACAGTTGGTCATATGTTAGTGACATGCTTCAGAGAACTTCCGCAAGTCACAAACAGGAAATTTGAGGTCTGAAGGATAAGATTAATTACCAACTATCTCATAGAAAGTCACTTATAGAGCAATGACTGGATTTTGGGGATTTTGCTTCACAACCCAGTATTTTTTTGTTTTGGTTTTTTTTACTAAGCCAGTTCCTTCTTAAAAAAGTATTTTGTTTATATAGGAATGATGTCACTACTCAATTCATTATGAGGCAAGTTCTTACCCATACCCTTATTTTTATATTATCTAGTGTTCCAATTTAATTCAAAAAGTATTTGTCTGGAGGATGTTCAATATCTTCATAATTTCATTTGAAAGATATCTACAGGTACATGCAAATGACTGAAAACATTTTTAAAATTGTCTAGGTAATTAATGTAAAATATTTTGATAGAAGAGAGTTGAGACTTGAACTGTGCTTCTTATTGGTAAGAGCAGAGGCGAAGAACCACAGGGACCCAGCTTGAATTGTTGATCCCCAGAAGGGCTGGAAGCAATGTACTTAAGAGTCTTGCGATGTTGGTTTTTATAACATGGGAACAATGAAACCTTCTTGCAAGATGTATTTGAAGCTTATAGAAAGTAAAGAGCACTGGTACAGCTCCAGAAACATAATAGGTATTAAAATAGGTAGGAACTATTATTATGTGTGTGATGGGGTAAGAAAAAGGAGAAGGTATGCTTCAAAATTGTCTGAAGACCAGAAACAGGAAGTATTTTGATGTGGTACTAACAGAAAGTGGATAAATAGGAAGAGAATGATAGATTTGGGTTTTTACAATTGCGTTCAGAGCAGCTGGTAAGTATGTGAGTTCTGCTTACATTATCACTTTTATTCTAGAGAGTGAATCATTTTCCTACCCTTAGAGGTTTTGGTAGTTATGCTATTTCACTTAACATTTGTGCAACATACTGATAATTTAAAAGGGAATTTCCTAAGCCAAAATGTAACTCCTACTATCTGAATTCCATGAAACTACAAAGTTGACAGATCTTAATGAACATTTTTAGCATCTGGGTTATATCAACTTCTCTTGAATCATAAATCTTTTATCATTCCCACTTTTGGAAAAGAAAATTTTTAATAATATTGTTTACATTTGGCTATATTTCTTTGCATAGAGGTACATTGAGACATAAAATGTTTTATGGGTGAAGTGTGAAGCAAATCCATTTGTTTAAGACTAGAGTTAGCAGTAGATTCCTCAGATTTAATCTATATTATTATTAAAGTAAATACAAATATATTGTTTAAACTTATATAGCTCTTACAAGTTTGCAAAACATTTTTATTTTCACACATAGTATTTCATTTATTTTTCATGACAGTAGTATAAGCACTAATATTCTCATTTTCTAGATGAGGCAGCAAAAGCTCAGTCAGTATCTTGTTTAAGGTCACATGGCTAATGACAAATTGATCCAGATCATCTGACTCCAAATTCAATATAGTTTTCACTTTGTACCTCCAATTTCCATCATTCTGGAAGCATGAAACAAAGCATGAAATATGTCTGTCCTTGCCCTTGAAGAATTCCCAATTTCATTTGGCAATGAACACACACACACACACACACACACACACATCCCTGAGTGAAACATCACTACAGGCAAAACATCAATTATAATTCCAGATGCTTCACAAGTGTTTCTCATGAGGCTGTTAACACTAAAAGAGAAAGAGAGTGATTGAGATTGCTGAGTTGGCATGGCCAGGGACATAATAGAGGAAGTAAGAAGAAAGGTAAGAATATTTTTTGAGAGTAGAAAACCAAGCACCCACTTAAGATGATTGTAGTAATCAGGTTGTCCTCCACCCCCAAGCTCTAACTCTCGTCTGTAAACATTCCGAAAGGAGTAGGACATTGCATTCTTGGCTGGGAATTAAACAAGCAAATGAATCATCTGAAAAATTCAGTGTTGGAGCAGGTTTTCTTCTGATCACAATGAGAGATATCCATGTTTATGGGCTCACTGCTGACGAGGTATCCATAGTAACCAAATCTGTACTGCCTGTCTAATACGTTACAATGTGGATACCTTTCTCATATCCAGGCTTCAACAAGCCAAACCCTAACATTTTGTCAATATGGTAAGTGCCGTGGACAGGGAGACAAAGGAAAGAGCACTGAATTAAAAATGTGAAGAACTGGGCTTTACCTTAGCGTTGCAGCAACTGTATGAGTATGATCTTGAGCAACTCACTTCTTTTCTTTGTGTTCCAGTTTCGTCATCTATAAAATGGGCCAAATGGGACCTGCCCAGCCTACCTTTCTGCAAAGAATTAATGATGGAGCAACATATGTGAAAGTGTCCTGAAAATGTTAAATTATATAAAATATTACACAAATGTATACATTATTTTATAAGGAAATGGCAACCCACTCCAGTCTTCTTACCTGGAGAATCCCATGGACAGAGAAGCCTGGCGGGCCATGATCCGTGGGGTTGCAGAGAGTTGGACACGACTGAAATAACAACACACATACATTATATTGATATACACTATATGCAAATACTGTGTATTGATTTTCAAGGGATCCTTGTATAGAATGTCCTCCAATTATCTTTCGCAGCTTAGCAAGTACTATTTTTTTGTGTGTCATCACAATTCCCAAATGTCTGATGTGCATAGAGATAAATGTGAAACCAGTGAACATCAAGATTGAGTAAAAAAGTCATTTTCCCATAAGCCTACTCTTCAGTGAAACTGCTGATTGACCTTTGGGGCAGGAGTCACTATATTAAGTAAACTTTTATAGAATTGTTGGATATGTGGAGGGTTGGATAGGACTTGGTGAATTAAATTTTTTTTTTAATGTAAAGACTGAAGAACATCCTTCTCTGAAAACTTATTGAAACAACAACAACCAGTTACTGTGTGACATTTCAATCTCTAATGATGTGCTATTAAAACTGTTTGGGGGAGAATGGATACATGTGTATGTATGGCTGAGTCCCTTGCTGTTCACCAGAAACTACCAGAACATTGTTAATCAGCTATGAAAGCGTAAGTGCTAGCCGCTCATTCATGTCTGACTCTTTGCAGTCACAAAGACTGTAGCCTACCAAGCTCCTCTGTCCATGGAATTTTCCAGACAAAAATACTGGATTGAGTTGCCATTTCCTCCTCTAGCAGATCTTCCCAGCCCAGGGTCTGAACCTGGGCCTCCCTCTTTGCAGACAGATTCTTTAACATCTGAGCAACCAAGAAAGCATCAGCCTAATACAAAGTAAGAAGTTTAAAGTTTGAAAAAGAAATGGGCTCTACAGACCAGCCAGAAGATAATACCACCCAGAAGCCTGTTAGAAATGTAAACTCCCCAGCCCTGCCCCAGATTTGTCTCAGAATCTTCATTTTTAACAAGATCCTTGGTGATTTGTATGCATATTATAATTTGAGACCCACTAGCCTATGAAGCGTTATCAGATATATTACATCATTTGATTCTTGAGACTATTGTTTTAAAAATAGTATGAATACCTTGTCCTCCCCACACCCCCTATTCAAGAGTAACTCAGAGAAGTTAAAGCAGTGACATGACTAAATGTGGTAACTGAGGAATTTAGATGTCAACTTTCTGACTGTAATGTTTTGTGCTTCTCCCACTATAGGTCTGTTTTGTCGCCATCTCGATCTCTGATATGTTGTATGAAGACCCACTTTGAAAGTGGATGTAACTTCCAGCAATCCTTTCTGACTTAAAGATCCACTGATTTATCTAAAGTACCCCACTCATGAAACCCTGCCTCATAATACAGGGAACATCAAACAAGTAGAGGAAGAACTGCTTCCTTTGGTGGCACAGTCAGACGCTTTGGATCTGTGCCAAGTTGATGACAGGGGAAATACCCATTTCACATTCTTCTTCATTTACTTGGATAACTGAGGTTTTAAATGACATCAGACTTTCTGAGAGATCTTTCTGGGAGTTCATTCTTGGCTGATCTCATCATCAGGCTACCACTATTACAGGGTGCCACACCTGGAATTGTGCAAACCCAGTGGCTGACTAGGTTTCTTTCAGGTGCCTCAAGAGCAGGGGTCCTTGGAATGCAGAGTTTGCTTGCATTGTAAGGTGAAAGCGTGATTCAACCGTGTACTCGAAGTGCTTGAAATACACTGCTGGACGTCCTTCAGCTGCCTCTTTCTTAACAGATTCCCGACCTTGTCACAGAACTCATAGGGATAAGCAGTCAACAGGAAGTGGTTTGAAAAGTTTCATCAACAGTGATTTATTTATAGCTGAGAACTGGGGGATTAACTATACTCCATGAAATATAATATATGTGGACAAACAATTGTAAAAAAGAAAACAAACCCAAAATGAAAATTCTGAGAACTGGTAAAGACACTATGATTGTGTTTGGAAGCTTCCTAATATCAACTGTAGTCCTACCCAGAAATGAGGTTTTTATTGTCTTTTTAAAGAATGACCTCAGAGAGCTTTCCAGGATGGAGAGACCTGGATTTACAATATATCACCTGCTTCCTGTCTACCCTTAGGATGTAGCACTGAAGACACCAACAGAATCTAGAGTGCTTTAAGTTAAGATTCAGTCAATTCTCAAAGTGAGAACTAATATCCAGATGGCTGTTCCTGTTCAGTTAAAGTCAATGAGCTACTTATTCCCCATGTATCCCCCACTAAGTCTGTTCATGCCTGGAGCCACAGCAGCTCTATGAGATGTGCCTTTAACTCTTGCACTATTGTTGCGTCTAATCTACAGATGCCCAAAGATCTCTTGAAATGTTCTCTTACCAACTCAACTATTTCAAATCCCGGACATCACTCAGTGTTATTCCTTTCTGAACACTTCTCTGATAATTCAAATCAAACGTAACCACCACTCACAGTGTATGTCTCTACTAGAACACTTGGGTTTTCTGTCTGTTTTAGAGTCACTTGTGTAATTGTCAATCTCTCCTACCAGGCACATCTCAGTCTGTTTTACTAGATGGTTTTTGTTTATGTGATTGTATAATACTTATTTCTTACTCATTCTGAAACACATGAGTGCGACAATAAATCACCATTTGAATAAGGACATCCCTCTCAGTGTTAAGAAAGAAACGTCAAGCCTTGCTCCTAAAGTTTGGACTAAGCAAGTTATATTTATAACCCTCAAACCCTGTGGGTGTTTGAGGTCACCTATGTACCCCAGGGGCTGAATCCAAACCTGTCGAACTTGTTTTCCAGCCCTGATGAAAAGAGCTCTTCACTTCAAAAAGAGGTTCCACCCTTTTCCATTTCATAAAATCTATTATCCTGTTCTAACATAATAGAACACTAGACTTTAAGATTTTTAAAAATCTTTAAGAAACTAGTATTGTGGCACAAGGGGCATAAGAAAAAAAATTATGGACATTAAAAGAATAAATATTATTATAAAGTATATTATTATCTTTCAATAAATATATCTTAACTTCTTTTTTAAATTGCTCTAGAGATAAAAGCATTTCAAGCAATCCTTAAAAAGAATAGTAATTACTCCATATTTGAGACTTACAAAGAAGATGGCTTTAGGGTGGGTACCTTCAAAGCAAAACTCTTAAATGTGTAAAAAATATGCAAAGATTCCAGTGAGGGAGAATTGGAAGAGTGATCTTTGAAAGGATCTACAGTATCCTGAGATTTTAAAGGTAAATGAAAAAAGTTGAAAGGAGGATTTGAGATGACAAAATACTGTGAGTAAGGGATATTGATGGGGGAAAAGGGTATCTAGGAAATCTAGGTAACCTGCGTCTCAATTTGCTGTGAACCTAAAACCATTCTAAAAAATAATGTCTTTAAATATAACTCCAGATACTTCCAAATGTCTTTCCTGGCGGAGAACCACTGCTTTAGTACTTAAAAATGTAAAGTGTGGACACTGCCCCAAGTATACTGAACGAGATACTCTGGGGCTGAGGCCGAGCAATCAGTCTGTGTTTTAACATGCCTGCCTTGCCTTGTATTCTGATGCAGCTTAGGTTTGAGGTTTACCTACTCCTCAAAACACGTGTGTCCCAGAGGAGGTAGACTCGTATTCCTTAGTGTGAGGAACATGGATTATCTACATCAGACTCACATTTATTGTTTCTTGAAGCAGCATCTAGGGAGCCACTGAGAGTTCTTTAATCAGAATCTCATAGGGGATGGGGGAAGATAACAGTGAAGTAGAAAACAGGGATCCAATGTTTTCCTTTATTCTTATTTTAAGTAAGCATATCCCAGTGTCTCTTACAAAAGCAGAAGTTGGACACCACTGACTAATACAGACTCTGCAGACTTTCTTTATGTATATCATTGACACCGCAAGTTCTGGTTTTGTGTTTTCAAAACAGCGTTCTGATGACAAATTGGCTTTTGATTTAGACCTACCTACAGCAATGTTTCTCAGCCCTGGTTGAGTTTTTTAAACACCTGGGGAGATTTTAAAAAGCATCATTATCCAGTCCCCAGCCAAGACCAATTAAATCAGCATCTCTGGGGGTGGTATTTTTTTTTTTTTTTAGGAGTCCTAGATAATTCTAATATGGGACTAGGCTTGAAAACCACTGGCCTGTCAGGGAAAGCATCTAGTTAGTTTAATGCTTACATATCTCATTACAAATTATGAAAGTAATGTTCTGATTTGTATTTTGTTACTCTTGTGTGTGTCTCTTTAAACCATCCCATTTCTAAGGATCACAGCTAAATACCAGACTCCTTAATGCAGTAATGTAATTGGGATATTCTCCTTTCCACACCACATGCTGGCCTTACCTGTTTTCTCCCTTCCATCTCTTGCAAGTCAATCTTCAGGGTTTGTTCGGTTAATTATACTAGAGAAATGGCTGCAAATTTCGGTCTTCAGAAATAGAGGCACTTTGATGTTAATGTAATCAAGCTTTTAGATGTTTCTTCCAATACACAGGGAGTGGGGGGAACAGAAGAACAAACCAAATACCAATAAGGAAGGATTTAAACTAACCCAGAATGCAAACATTTTATAGAATAGTTATCCTGTGTCTTCAGAAATTTACTATTATAAAACGCAAATAAATCAAATCAAATAATATGTTATGACATTAGAAGAAAGAATATTTTAAATTGAAAGAGACATAACTTTCTCTGGGCCTTTACTGAATCCCAGTTGATGGAACAGCTATAAGTGAAATGATGGCAGTGCTTGGAAGAATTTGAATGTGATTTGGGTATTAGATGATGTTAAGAAATTATCCTTAATTTTGGTAGGTATGACAGTATTCTGTTTACATAGGGAAAGGTCCTTATTTTCAGAAATGAGCAACAGTGACAAGATTCATACAAATGCAGCAAAATATTGTTAACAATTGTTCAATCCAATCTGGGTTATTATTATTATTAGAGTGTACATTATATTGTTTTCTCTCCTTTTTTCATCTCTTGGAATTTTCATAATAGAAAATGACAAAAAAGAAAAAAGAAAGCATTTAAAGGCAGTTTAGATAGTGGAGATTCCTCTGGAATGGGAATAAAACCACCTGGGTCTGGTCTTGACTCTGAGTAGGGCCTTCTCTGGGCCTCATTTGTTCCTATGCTGAATGAGAGGATTAGACCGAGGTCTTTTCTGCTGTAATCCTGGGATGAATGTCCTCATAAACAGTTTTATTAAAATATGTTATAGTAGGGCATTTCTAAAAGCAAGATTTGCTCCCGAATATGATTTATAACCTCTCTGGGTAATAAAAATTGTGGATGTTGGGTGGTTTTTTTTTTTTTTGGAAATATTTTCTATTGTTAATATTTCAATAGTGAACAGTGAACAGAAATGGTAGCATTTCTCTTTGGAGTTTATGGAAAACTTGAGTCCTGTAACCAACAGTAAGAAAGCCTCGGATCAAATTCTTTTTTTCTTTTAATTATTTTTCTTTCTCTTTTAAAGTGTAGTTATTACCATGTTGCATTAGTTTCTTTGTACAGCAAAGTGATTTAGTTATAAATTTGTTGTTTAGATACTAAGCTGTGACTGACTCTTTGTGATCCCATGGACTGTAGCCCGCCAGGATCCTCTGTCCATGGGATTTCCCAGGCAAGAATACAGAAGTGGTTGCCATTTCCTTCTCTAGGGGACCGTTCCAGACTTCTATGAGGGAGGCACTATTGTTTTTTATCTCCATGTTGCAGTTGAGGATTACTGGAGTACGGAGACATGATACCACTTGCCTGATGTGACCAAACTGGGATTTGAACTAAAAGCCCAGCTCTAGAGCTTGTACTCTTAAGCCATATCTCTACACAAAGCTGGAGCAGTAGTGTATTCCAGGAAGAAGAAATAGAAATTGCAAAGGTCTTCGCAGAGAATGGACTTGGTATGTTTGACCACAAGAAGACCACTGTGGCTGATGACCATAGCCAAGGGTAGAGAAGAGGAAGAAGCGGGAGGCTAGAGCCTGATCATGTAGAGCTGTGAAGGATTTTAATCCAATTACAACAGGAAACCTGTAGGAGGTTTTGAGCAAAGGAGTGATATTAGCTGGCTTTCACTTTCTATTATTTTTAAAATAATTTTTATTGGGGTATAGTTGCTTTCCAGTGTTGTGTTGGCTTCTAGTATACCCCAAAACGAATCAGCCTTACATATACATCTAACCCCTCCCTTTCAGACTTCCTTTCCATTCAAGTCACCAGTGTTTTAAGTCCAGTTCCCTGTGCTACATAGTTAGTTATCTATTTTGTATGTATCAGCAGGGTATATGTATCGATCTCCACTCTCACTGCTCTGGGAGGATGGATTCTAGAGGAGCAAAAGTGAGGCAGAGAGACCAGTTAGGATGATGTCATAGAACAGGCAAAGACTAATGTAGCTTAAGTTGGTATTGTAGCAATGGGTGACATGATGAGATGTAGCTGGATTTGAATCTCAAAGAAACAGAGACGAAAGAACTTTCTGGTGTGTTGAATCTGGGATGTGAAGGTAAAAGAAGAATCAAGGACTACTGGAGGGTTTTGGTCTGAGCAGCGAGGTTGATGGTGGTATCATTTATCAGGAAAAAGAAGACTTGGGAGAAAGTAGCTTTGGGGAACAGGGAGAGAAGAAAGAAAACAGTAGTTTTATTTTGGCTGTCTTAAGTGTGTCTTGGTTGTTAGATATTAGCACCTAGATTTTGAGTATAGAAAAAGTAAACTCGGTTTATTCCAGTCAGAGAGAAAAGCATTATGGTAAGCAGAATTTCTTCTAAAATAAATTCAGACTGGGCAGTAGAAAGAGGCATAGTAGCCAAGAATTTATTAGTCTAGATAAAAAGTTGCAAATAAGTGGCCCAAGGATACATTTTCTTTGGAACTCAAAATGTTTTAAAAATTAAGTTACTTCACATAAAAATACTTCTGGCTTCTCTTTAAAAAAATAAGAAGACAAGGCAATACTGGGTCAATGTTTTCATGTTTGGAGCCTTTTCATTTTCCACAGATCTCACTACCCCCTAATGTATTGTTCCTGTCCAGCATTTAGAGGATTTTGAGATCATATCACTTGAACTAGATTTTAGTCTCCACTCTGCCACTTATGTTTGTCTGATACTTTGCAGTTATTTGTTTTTTTCTGAGCCTCAGATTCTGAACCATGAAGTATGTGCTGTGACTAACTCAGAGTTGGTAGGTCAGTCAGTTGTGTCCAACTCTTGCAACACCAATGGACCGTATCCCCCCAGGTTCCTTTGTCCATGAGATTTCCAACGCAAGAATACTAGAGTGGGTTGCAATTGCCTCCTCCAGGGGATCTTCCTGACCCAGGGATCGAAGCCCAGTCTCTGGACTCGCAGGCAGATTCCTTACCCCTGAGCCATTGGGGAAGCCCTATAAAATGTGGACTGTGACTAGCTCACAGGGTTCTTTTGAAAATCACATTTCAATAATGGCTAACCCACTGAGTGAAGGTTGTAAAGTCAATATCCCTCTCAGATTCTTAATCAGTCCATTTATTAAAAAAGAAAAAAAGAAAAAAAGTTTGGGTCAAGTAACCTCTAAGACCTCATCCTCTTCTGACATTCTGAAACTTTTGAAATGCAGGTATAGAGTGAAAATAGTGCCCTTCCATTGTTATTAGGAGAGTATTAGTTGAACTTCCTATTAAAAATAAATGAGTCTCCAAGAGTTTCCAAAAGAACTAGAAGAACAAAAACAAACCACAGGTTACTTGTTCTTGTTCCCGAAGTCGGTGGCTTATGCCTGAAGGCAGGCCTTATATGTTTTACCAGCCCCCTAAGTGCTCCACTTGAATTGCTGGACTGAATGCCAACCAGGGACTCTGGCTGTGCGGGGTGAACCTTGTCTGATTGCATCAGCAGGCTGGCCTGGGATGCTCGATTCAGTTCAGAGTAGCCATTCAGCAGTTCAGTGACACATAGAAGGTCATGGACTTCAAAGAGAAGGCTGAATGTGGAGTTGAAGGCCTGTGCAGAGCAGCTGAGTTAATGATCATACTTCATAATTTCACGGTGTGCTGATTCTCCCAGCCACGGTGCTCAGCCTAACTCCTACTGGTTTGGCTTGGAAATCAAGAGCGTTCACCCCAAGATGCCTCCCTGATTCCTCAGCACATTTCACTGAGTATCCTCTTTTATGCATTTTTTTTTTTTTCTGCTTAGAGAACTTGGTAAGAGAGTGATTCTCATTGTGTTGGGGCATTGCTCCATGATTTACAGAGCCTTTTCACATCCATTATTTCCTTTGGCATCTCACTAAGTCTGTGAGCCGTGCAGGACAGACGCGATCACCTGGATCTGAGAGATGGGGAAACAGAGTCCGAGAGGAAAGAACTTGCCCTGATCACCACAGGCTAGGAAATGCCACATTTCCTCTTATCCAGGGCTCCTGCTGCTCCGCCATAACGTGTCAACCTGACAGCAGAGATGTTTTTAAGGCGTTTTATTCTTTATGTTTGAGAATCCCATGGACAGAGGAGCCTTGCAGGCTACAGTCCATGGGGTTTCAAAGAGTTGAACATGACTGAGCAGAGCAGCCAGTAATAGGAAAGACTTACTAGCTATCTAAGAAGCATGAGTTTCCTTCCTTTTGTATGTTTAAACCCTTATTGCTATTTTTCCCAAACACTCTCTTCCATTCCTCTTTGCTATGATTCTTTCTATCTTTGCCTTTTCCCTTAGCCTTCTATTATGACCTGTGAAGCTAATCACCTCTTCTGCTCATTCCTAGGGGGATTTCTAAAATCTAGGATGAGGTTATACAGGGCACAAGCTGCACCTTTTATGGGAGAGTATCCTAGGAATGAAGTTATTAACTAGACTATTTTTTCAAGGTCATCCTTGTTCCTCCAGCTCTTTTTAAAAAGTGGACATTGACCACCTTGACCCCAGTCACTGAAATGTCTGAGGAAAGCCCTGATGGCTAAAAAAAGTAGTTGTGAATTCATGAAGATTTGACCACAAGGAAAAGCTCCTGACAAAATGTCCAAGAGAGGTACCGTCAGAAGTTTCTGAGAAAAATTCATAAACGTGTCTGCGCATGAGGGGGTGTTTGAGCAACAGATGCCAGATTCTGAAGAAAGAACAGTTCTGGTGGAACAAAAGTTCACTGGGGCAAAACTAAGAAAGGGAAAGAAAATAAAACCCATCTTTTTCAGTTCAAGTTTGTCTAAAAGCAACAAGTCAGAGGTATCTGCACCAGCATTTAACTAGTTATTCCTCACCTGGAATGTTGAAATGGCTAACTCCCACACCAACCTGACATGCCCTCTGGGGACTGTGCATTATTATTTACTAAGAGGGCTGCTTTAAAGCAACAGACTTTAAAAGTTCTATGGATAGTTAGAGGTAGAATTTCTCTCAAAATTGCTATACAGACTGTATCTATCTAAAAATATGAAAATTAGAGTCCAGAGGCTGGCCTGATCCCAGACTTGCTTCTGATTTGCTGAATACACCTGACACATGTCAAACAGTCAGACAGAAGCATATCATTATGGGTGACGGAATTGTTTTTTGCACTTAATGCATACGGGCTGCGCCAGATCAGAGAGGCAGAAGCTGATGCTGGGGTAGATGTGTTTTCAAGATAGGAGACATACATTGAGAAATTTAAGATCTCTAAACTTATGCTCAGGCTGCTGCTGGAGAAAAGTGGGTCACTGAATTGGGAATACCTTTTATAAGACTGTCCCTGGGGTCTTGAAATCTGCAAGTCTGTATCTCTAGATATCTGTGGATGGGGCTGGGTGCTTTGGAAAGGCAAGGAAATCTCTTTCTGATGAAGGGATTGAGTGGGTGGAATTGAAGTTGGAGGCTCTTCTCTTTGTGCAGGTGTGTATGTGTGTGTGTGTGTGTGTATGTGTATGTGGGTATGCTGACCTGGACTTGGCTAAGCTGTTGTTTTGGAAGGCAAAACAACGGCCTAATTCCCTGGTGCACCATCAGCCAGTGTTTCAGTCCCACGATGGTGGTGGTCTTGGGAATCACAGCAGACCACCCACACAGCAAAGAAATGAAAACAATATCTAGCCCCTCAAGCTACTTTTGCACTTTTAATCTCAAAACATTTAGAAGCAGGAAATCTTTTACAACTTATTATTATGAAGTCCCTGGAACAGGCATCAGCATTTTAGAAGGAGGGAACCTAAAGTCCATATGAAGCATGATAATATCAGTATTGTATAGCAATAACAATGGTAATTTATACTTTCTATTCCTCCTTGAAGAATTTTTTCCCTTGGAGTTTCCTCGAGGAAGAAAATGCCCTTACTTTGGCATGGCTTAAATTACTGTTTTGACCCTGGCATTAGCTCTATTACTTTTGCAATTACCTTTATTTACCTGAGTCATAATGTCTCTTCAATAAAATGAGGAGAATTCTGCCCACATGAAGCAACCCTCATGACTGGGCTAATTGCATATACATATATGATATACATTCTCTCTCTGTAAAAATATACATGATAAACTAAACAATTGATAAAAAATATATCATACTATCAACTATTACTATTCTTATTTTGCAAAAACATTGAAGAATTATATGAAACAAGAAGAGGTATAGGCCACTTTTGATTCAATTTTTGAAAATTAAGACTCCACTTTAAAGTATACTTTACCCAAAATACAATTGAATTTTCATAATCAACATTAATAAAGCAATCAAATTGGTGTACTTCACTACACTAGAGCTTGGAGAAGTCACAAAAGAGTAATGACAGATGGGTTAGCTGGAGAAGCAGGACTGACACACAAAAATCAGACAAGAAGGAACACTATTAATGTATGTGTGTATGTGCGTTAGTCGCTAGATTGTGTCTGACTCTGTGATCCTGTGGACTGTAGCCCACCAGGTTCCCCTGTCCATGGAATTCTCCAGACAAGAATACTGGAGCGGGTTGCCATTCCCTCTTTCAGGGAATCTTCCCAACCCAGGGATCAAATGCAGGTTTCCTGCTTTGCAGGCAGATTCTTTACCTTCTGAGCCGTCAGGGAAGCCCATTAATGTGCAAACTCCTACTATTAATAATATCTTAATGATGAAGCTCTCTCATGTGTGATAATGGACTAATTTCTAAACTCTGAAGATACACATGGCTTGTCCTGTATCATCCCATAGACACCTCCTTTTGTACCTTTCAGAGAGCTTTTGAGGATATGTGGCTTCTACATTGCACCATCTTCTTCACTGATCAAGGTGACGATTTTCTTGCTGGCATTCTTCTCTTCCATAAACACTCATCAATGGCTCAGTGAGTTATACTAGCTCCCCTTGATCCGGTTTTGGAGTAAGCACTATGGAAGGACTAACCCAAGAGGATGGTAACACTATGGCTACAGAGACTTTGGAACAGAGAGAAGAGATACTATTTAGAAATTTGATACCCCAATTAAAAAAATAAAATGAAATGAAAGAGTAAAAAAGGGAAAGAGGAAGGAGAAGAAAAAAGAAGGGAGGAAACTGAAAAATGAAATTCATAAATATTTAATCAACAATAGCCAAAAAGAAATTTGGGCAGGCTTTCTACAAAACACGAAGTTCTGAGATTTTAAGTCTTCATGTATTCTTATTATCTCTAAATATAAAAGTGGAAAATAGCAAAAACACTCCACATTCCAATCATGCCAAAGTGAAAGTAAAAGTCGCATAGTCTTGTCCACCTCGTTGTGACCCCATGGACTGTAACCCACCAGATTCCTCCGTCCATGGAATTCTCCGGGCAAGAATACTGGAGTGGACTGCCCATTCCCTTCTCCAAGGGATCTTCCCAACCCAGGGATCAAACTCAGGTCTCCTGCATTGTAGGCAGATTCTTTACCAACTGAGCCACCAGGGAACCCCCAAATTGTGCCCAAAACTTGATTTAAACCATTCCTTGCACTGTCAAAGTAGCCAAGTATAACTCCCTTAATGACTATTAGCCCCAGTAATTTTTGGTTGCAGTTGTGGCCATGTGGCAGCACTTATGGTGTGCAATGAAGCTAAAGATTTCCACATCCTGCTCTCCTCCTATACACGTGTTTGACAGGGAGGACTGAGTAGCTAAGAGTTCCTCAAACCTTAGCGTTCCCAATGAAAACTTGTTCCAAATGAAGATGCTTAGCCATATCTCCAGAAGTCCCATTCCATAATCTTGGGGAAAGGCCCAGGAAACTGATTTATTGATTCATACCTCAGGTAATCTAATGAAAGTGGTAATCTAATGAAACTTTAAGAAATACTAACATAGAATCTGGGCTTCCTAGGTGGCTCAGGAGGTACAGAATGCTCCTGCAATGCACGAGATGCAGGAGGTACGGGTTCAATCCCTGGGTCAGGAAGATCCCTTGGAGAAGAACATGGCAACCCACTCCAGTATACTTGCTTGGAGAATCCCACGTACAGAGGAGCCTGGCAGGCTACAATCCATAGGGTCACAAAAAGTCGAACATGACTGAAGCATGTAAGCAACGTAGAATCTAAGAGCTCAAGATATCAAGTCAGAAAAATCTAGGTTTACATCCCAGAGCCTGAAGCTCCTTGCTATTTGCCATTGGGTGGGCTGTTCAACTTTTTAATCTTTAGTTTTCTCAACTATAAAACGAGAAGAATGACACTCATGGAAAGGGTGTACAAAGAACGTGGCTCAGTAATTGCCACATAGTGGGCATTGTTGACTATGGCTATTGTTTGATATGACTTTAGGCCTAAATAAACTCTGGTAACTCTTTAAAGTTTGACATCATGACATCTTGAAGGATCCAATTTATTCCTGAGTGGAAAAAAAATAATGGCATTATTTTCTTCACAGTAATGATGCAGATGATAGTACAGTGAGTTTATACTTTCTTTTCTGGCCAACTCCAGAAGACCACACTGAAGATGACAAGTCATTGGAACATTAAGGCATGACATACATGTTCATCCTTGGGGAAACTGTAATGTTGTAAGTCAAGTGCTGATAAATGGCTTTGAAACAGTCTCATGAGGGTATTGAAAAAGATTTTCATATTCATCATGGTTTGGGGTAATAAACATAATCTAGGACTGGGGATCCAGGTGACAGTTCTCCTGGTGATAATGTAAGGATTTGTCTTCTTCACAAGGATGTAAGCATCATGGAGATCCAAGTGAAAACAACTTGAAAATTGTGCAGCAATAAGATGATAGGATTGTTATGATGATACTTTTGCTCTAAAAACCAGAAAAGATAACTAACAAAATAAGTACTAGCATCTTTCATAAAGAAAGCCCAGTGTCATTGGCTGATGCTAAGTACAGTCACAGGCCACTGCTGAGTGACCAGAAGGCCAGACATCCACATGGCTAGAATAATGAAGGGCTGATTTAAGAATCAGGTAGGAGGCCTAGATTAAACTGTTTTCAAGCTTCGAGCCTGTGCAGATACTGGAAGATTCTAAACAACACTACATCTAATTAGACACTCAAGAAAACAGAGAAAGGAAATTCCAAATATTGCCAGTTAAGCTGTCACACTTTTTAGAAATTAAAAATTTAAGTAAAATGTGTACTTTTAAAAGCCTGTAGTTTTGAGGCTATAGCTCAATCAAATAAGAAAACAAAACCAAATTACAGACCAAGTTGTTTACTAAGTGAAAATTCTAGCTTTTATTATGGTTGTGGGATTTGGATCTCTCAGAGATATCACACCTGGCTCGTTGAGCAATAAATGCCTGTGGTACTATGAGTCAGATAGTGCATTAACTGACGAGTTGAGAGAATCAGGACACAGTCATAAAATGACGTCTTTCTATCTGTATGGGAACAAATCTTGCTACCCACAAAGTAATGCGGCTTACCGTGGATAAGAAAGGGGAAGGTAGAGGAGGCAAGAGGCCCAGGACTGGGAGCTACTCTGGGGAAAATATCATTTCTACTGACAAACCTTCAGGTAGTTAGACTCCTCCTTCTGTGTTCTCTCTATACTTTGCAATTATCTGCCCTACATTTTATTTATTCATGTCAATCTGTCCTTTCAACTAGATCTGAGGTCCTAGAAAAGAAGATTGATAAGTATTTTTAGTCTCACCTTCTAACTCAGTGCCTGGTATTTGGTGTATGCTCAATGAGTATTTGTTGAATTATTTCAACTATCAAGTTCTGGGCTCTTTAAATATACTGCTCCAATTAGTATAGCAGGAAGTTGATTAATCCAGATAAGAATACGGAGGTCTACACTTTTTATAGGGTTATGATAAGGACTGGAAGATCAAGTGTCCCTGAGACCTGCACAAGGAAAATCAAAACAAAAAAGTGAGATTCTATTCAGTTTCTGGGAAAGCCACAGACTTAAGAAAATAGGGCTGCAACCACTGATGGAAGGGCAGAGCCCTTTTGCTCTCTGACTCGGTTTTATTATTCTTACTGAGAATAACTGGGCAATGACTCATGGTTGTTTGCCAGAGGCAAGAGAAAGGTTGAAGCAGAGAACAAATCTTAACCTGGAGTCCTGGCACATCCCACGAAATGTCTTTCTGGGCTCCTTGCTGTGAGAATTGTTCAAACAGAGGCTAGACACCTGTGGAGTAGGGATGCTGAGGGGAAACTTTCATACAGAGTCTCAAATAGAATTGAATCAGGTGGCCTTTAAGTCTTTACCCATTACATGTTTTTTCCAATTACTATATTTTAAAAATACAAGGCAAATCATTTATTGAGCATTGTGTTGGATACTGAACAAGGTGGTTTTTATTATATTAATATAATTATAGCCAACACTTGCAATGCATTTACTATGTGCTGAATAGAGTTCTTTTGGATATGTGTTTCATACATCTTCACATAAACCTATGAAGTACGTATTATTTTAGCTTTCATTCTACAGATGAGAAAACTGAGATGCATGTGATTCAGGTCTGTACACAAGGAAGTTAGTAGCAGAGCTGGGGTTTTACCCCACGGTCTGACTCTATACACATATCCATTATACTATACTGCTGCTCTGAGTGTTACAATAACTGTGTGACCAGAGCATTGCTACTTTTTCTTTATCGAAGAGGAACTAAGAGGTAAGATATATGCTGTGTGACTTTGATCAGTATAGGGTCCTCGCCAACTTCCCTGTGGTCCCTACCTAGTTTAGTGCCACTCACTCTATGCCTGAGTTCCTGCGAAGACTTCTTATCTTTACATCCAACCTCTCTTCCCTCCCACTCACCCTTCAAATTGCTGCATGATGTCATTTAAGAATCTCCATTGGCTCCTTCTTGTCTGTGGCATCATGTTTAAATAAGTCAAAGTTGTGTGACTTTTCACAACTTGCCTCCCATATCTTTTCCAAACATCTCTGACTCTTTAAAATATAGTCTCTATTCCAATAAGACTTATAATTTTTCTACTTATATTTGTGAACTTTGTTTCCTAGAAATAACAATACTAATATGTCCTTGTTAGGTAACATATTCAGTTTATATAATCCTCAAATACAGATGTCTCTTTCTATCTCTCCACAACATTCATTTTGGCCCCATGTTCTGACCCTTTCATCAATAAACTCTTCTACTTGATATGGCCATAATCTTAGCTCAGACCCTCGTTATCTCCAAATAAATTAATTCTCTATTTTTTTTTTTTTTTTGACTATTCTACTGCTGGTCTTGTCTCTCCAAAAGCCACACTCAGCTCAATAATGCTGATAAAAGACTTTTTAATTATACTAACTTTTTAGATTAAAAAAAAAAATTGGGCCTTGAAAGCCAGTCTGGGAATTGGATACAGAACATTTTTATATAGAATATAATAATATTAGAAAAATACATGTTTTCTTCCGGAGAGTATGGTACAGGATTGTGTTATAAACCAAGCACAAGATATCAAAGGTGCTTGAGAAAGGGGTAAACAAAGTTTTTGTTGCTATAGCTTCCTTTATTCCTCTTCTGTGCTGTGATTGTGTCTCTGGAGCAGATTGGTTTGACAGGGAAAAGTCAAAGGAAGCAGAGGAGAAGACTGTGGATGACAGGGCGGTAGGACAAACAGAGCTAGGAAGCTGTGGACCTAATCTTCCTGGACTGACCATTGGATACCGTGATGAGAGCTTCTCACTCTTACTATAGCAGGCCTGTACAGCTACCCAGCTGCAGGAAAACTCAGATTTTGGAATAGACTGAAAAGTGAAGAAATCCAATTCAGTCTTTTGATCCCATTTCTGATCTGTTAGATCTTCTTTCTGTTTCATTGAGGTTCTATGGTTTCTTCATGGCCCCAGTGTGAATTTTCATGTACTTCCTCAGACAGGAAGTACTTGTACCTTTCCTGCCAGGTCATAATTTGAATCCTTCACCTCCATTTCCTCTTCTTTTGGTATTAAAATTACATGTTAGACTTTAACATTTTCACAGTTCTTGGATATTCTGGAGTTGCTGGGTTTTTTTTTTTTCAGTTTGGGAAATTTCTATTTACTGATCTGTCTTAAAGTTCACTGATTCTTTCCTCAGCCATGTCCAGTCTGCTGATACGCCTATCAAAGACATTATTCTTTTCCATTACAGCATTTCTTATTTTTAGTACAGTTAGCCATCCATAACTGTGGTTTTACATCTATGGATTCAACGAACCATGAGTTGATCAGCAGTTGGTTGAATTCACAAATGCAGAATCTGTGAATACAGAACCTGTGGATATGGTGGGCTGACTGTACTATGCCATTTCATACAAGGTTGAGTATCTGTAGATTTTGGTATCCATGAGGAGTCCTGAAAACAATCCCCCACAAATACTGAGGCATGCCCATGTTTACTTTTGATTCTTTCTTAGAATTTCCATATCTCTGCTTATATTACCCATCTATTCTTTCATGTTGCCTTTTTCCATTTAAGTTCTAACACAGTAATCTCAGTTATTAATATTTTAAATTCTCTTATATTTTCAATATCTGTGTTATATCTGAGCCTGGTTATGATACTTGTTTTGTTTCTTTAGCCTGTGCATTTTCACATTGTGGCATGTCATTTTTTTATGATGTATCACGTAATAGCTAAGTGAAATTGATCATTCATGTCCGACACTTTGCTACCCATGGACTGAAGCCTACCAGGCTCCTCCGTGCATGGAATTTTCCAGGCAAGAGTACTGGAGTGGGTTGCCATTTCCTTCTCCAGGGGATCTTCCCAACCCAGGGATCGAACCCAGGTCTCCTGCACTGTAGGCAGATGCTTTACCGTCTGGGCCACTAGGCAAGTCATCATGTAATAGGAGCTGAGGTAAATAGGACTTTATTGTAAGGATTTATATTAATCTGCATAAGAGTTGGGTTTTTTTAATATATATATATATCTGCTGCAGTTATAGGTGTCAGAGGCTTCCAATTCCTGTGCCAACTCCTTGTTTTTGTCTCCTGCCTTGACTTTGGATTTTCATTAGTAGTACTCTTTCTCGGAGAATATCTGTGTCTTATAGCTCTTTCAACTGTAATCCTGTTATAACACTGAAAGCTGCTGGTATGGTGGGAAAGTGCGGGGGACAGGAAGAATTCTATAGTCTTATGATTAAATCTCAGTCTTCTAGCATGAGTTTGTCTCTGGTGATGACCTTCACAAGTTTCCTCAGTGATGTGGCCCATCCCATCACCACCTCAGGTGATACAGGAAGGCTAGAGGGGACGGAAGTTGGGGAAATTGGAATTAAGCTCCTGTAGTCTTTTTCCCTCCCGAGTAGGTCTTTGTCATGGAGAAAGCTTGTACATTTCACAAAGATTATACCCTCTTCATTCCTTTTCCCACCAGGGACATGAAACCAGTTTCTTGGATCTTCAATTTTATAATCTGATGGGATTCCTGGAGGTAAAAAACCACAAAACTGGGAATCTTTCTAAGACTGCATCCCCCATTTTTTCACATTCCTGTGATAATGTACACTCAGCCTCTAGCAAGTCATCAAAATCACCATTCAATCATTCCTATCAGTTTATAGCTTTACCTTTTGCTCTAGGGAAGTGGATCTCATCTGAGTCTCTCTGAATTCATCTGTCTCTCTAGGATGGTGGTTTGCCCTGCAGTCTCACTTCTCTGATGGGTTAAAGCAAAGTCTTTGGATTGGTTTTCAATTTTTTCATATTTTTCTTCTTGTAAGCACAGGACTGAAGACTTCTAAGCTCTTACACTGTTGGGACCAAAGTCAATAGTTGGCTGTGAAATGGTAAAAGAAAGAGACATGTATATGCTGTACCTTATTCAACTTTACCTTAAGCCTTATGCCCAGCAGAATAGAGTAGGAAGCTCAACAGATTATGAAGCATTAGTGTTGAGTCAACAGAAAAATACAAACTGTTCCACACGTCAGGAAACTAGTACACTTAAGTTAATCAACTGAATCAGTGACTATTCTTAAGAGTAATAATTACATAAATCATAAAAGAGACATGTCCAATACAGAAGCATAGTAATGTTTTGCAGTGTTAGATATGCATTCTTGAATAAAATTACAGTCTTATACCGAGCAAGTTATTATTCATACTGCTTATAAATCTGAAACTTAAAAGAGAAACCTATAAATTTTCACCAAACAATAGCACCCACACACTTAATTCACATGTCTGCTCATTTCCAAGCACCAGATTTTACACAGCTGCCTGAAATTTTGGCAGAAAATATCCCAGATGCTGCCAAGATTGTGAGAGAAGAAATGAATCTTAACCTAGCTGCTTCCAACTTTTAGGAGGGAAGATTGTACGTTTCTGAGTGTTTAGCAAATGTAGAATTGGGAGGTGAGAACAATGGATGAGGAGGAGAAAATTTCTTTATGATTGAGACTAAATTCCTATTAAATACTTATGAATAGAATATAGCTTTAAGTTATAGTCCTATGTTCAATAGTAAATCAACTAAATATTTTACATGAAAATGAGCTTATACTGGTATCTCTGATTCTAATCAACCATCACAAGGTTCATTATTATCTTATAAGATGAGATGGTCAAGATTTTGATAGCAGAGGAGCTCTTTATATTAATGTAAACAGAAACATAGAAGTTCAAAAGCCTTAGTGCTACTGAAGGAAATGGGCTGGTCTTGCATGGCTTAGATGGGAAAAGGAGAATTATACTGTGAAAAATGCTGCCAATAGAAAAGGAAAACAAGAGATAAGCCTGATAAATGTACTGATATAAAGCAGAACCATACAATTAAGCCCATATGAAATATTTAGTTGATTTACTGTTGAACATAAGACTATAACTTAAAGCTACATTATACTCATGAGTACTTAATAGGAATTTTAGTCTCATTCCTAAAGAAATTTTCTCCTCCTCATCCATTGTTCTCACTTCCCAATTCTACGTTTGCTAAACACTCAGACTTAGCTCTTTTCTTCCTTTTCTACTGGAAGCATTTTTCACAGTATAACTCTCCTTTCCCCATCCAAGCCATGCATAGACCAGCCCATTTCCTTCAGTAGCACTAAGGCTTTTGAACTTCTATGTTTCTGTTTACATTAATATAAAGAGCTCCTCTGCTATCAAAATCTTACCATCTTTTCAGGAAGGTAAGAATGAACCTTGTGGTGGCTGATTAGAATCAGAGCTACCAGTATAAACTTGTTTTCGTACATACACACAGATAGATGCTGAAATGAAAAGATAGATGTGTATGTACACTTTGTCAGTATATACACATATATTCCACAGATGTTAACATTAGGGGATGCTCAAAGGAGTTATGTGGGGAATCTCTTTACTATTTTTGCAACTTTCCTGTAAGTTTAAAGTTATTTCAAAATAAAGAAAGAAAGGAAAATGGAAAAACTTTGAGTCCATATGCCATGTAAAAATGTTTCTAACAAACTGAAAAGCTTACTGTGATTGAAGGTTTACGTCAGCATGACCTTCACAAACCTCCCCAGAAGTCATCTGTTCCTTTCCCCATATGTCTTTATGGGGAACATTATATCATAGAGGTTCAAGCCTGTATCTCTATTCAGAGATATTTTTTTCTTATTCCTAATGGAATAAATAAAGAAAGATATTGGATGTGGAGGAGAAATTTGATCACACTATAAGAAGTAACTCCTCATTCCTTCTCTGCTGCATTCATAGGCTAGAATTTCACTAAGAGTCCAACTGAGTCTCTGAGAAAGCATGTTAAGTGGTCATTCTTTCCCAGTAGCTATGGAGAGAAGAACTTGGTTATAGTTGTGGGAGATGAGCAACCTGGTTTGAGGCAGGAATTCAGGAGTGGATTTTAAAAGGAGCTATGCTTCCAAGAAATAATTTTTCTCAGCATGAAACAAGACCCAATCACATAGAAATTGCAAGTATCCCAAAACTCTTACACTCAGGCTTCAAGTTCAGTAAATAATTGTGATATCTATCCTGGGAAAGGAATATAGTATAGCAAAGGAGTCTGGATTGAGAATCAAGAAAGACCCATGTAACCTCCAACCAGGTCAATAAATACCAGCTGTGGCATGCTACAATGCCCCCATATACCTTTTCCTAATAATCACAAATACCCTTTCTCTGAAAGGGAGATGTATCCATATTGCTGTCAATGTGTTAATTAACAATTAATTAATAATTGTTAATTGTTAATTAACAATGTGTTAATTTTTTAATTGATGCAAGGTTTCCCATTATATAACTATTTGCCATTGTTCAGCCATGAAGTCATGTATGACTCTTTGCAACCCCATGGACTGCAGCACACTGGGTTTCTCTGTCCTCCATTGTCTCCCAGAATTTGCTCAAATTCATGTCCATCTCATCCTCTGCTGCTCCCTTCTCCTCCTACCCTCAATTTCTCCCAGCATCACGGTCTTTTCCACCAGGCAGCCAAATTTTGGAGCTTCAGCTTCAGCATCAGTCCTTCCAATGAAAATTCAGGGTTGATTTCCTTTAGGATTGACTGATACGATCTTCAAACTAATCTAAATACCACATTTTATTTGCCCATTGTTGATGGATATTTGTCTATCATCAACTGTGTCACAAGTAATATTCTTTTGTTGCTGTTGTTTAGTCAGTAGGTTGTGTCCAACTCTCTTGTGATCCCATGGATTATAGCCCCACAGGCTCCTCTGTCCATGGGTTTTCCCAGGCAAGAATAATGGAGTGGGTTGCCATTTCCATCTACAGGGGACCTTCCTGACCCAGGGATTGAACCTGTGTTTCCTGCATTGGCAGGCAGGTTCTTTACCACTGAGCCACCAGGGAAGCCAATACATGTAGCTTATTGCACACATGTAGCAATTTCTTAAATCCAACTTTTTGTTAGATTTTATGACAATAAAAATCAACTAAATGAGGAAAGCAAAGCTGTTTGACCAAGAACTTGCTATAAAGCAAAGGAGTCAGCCACTGTTACTTGCATTTTGGCAAAGACTCAAAGGCAGGCAGAGAAATGGGATCGTGTTATAGTAGAAGAAAGAAGACAGGCTACAGTTGTACCATTAGAGGCTGTTGGTGTGGGGAAGCTAAAGGGGTGCGTATTTGACTTTCTCTTGTAGGTCCAAAGTTGGAACTGGGGAGTATTAGGGAAGCCGTCAGTTAACAATCAAGTTCTGATCATTTGGGGTCAATCATTACAGGAATCACTGTTTATCTCCCTACATTGTTACTAGAGATAGAAACCCGGCTTCCTACAAGTTCCCATTATAGAAAGCTGGTTTTCTGGACTCTTTCTTGTAGATAAAAAGTTGATTCTCTGGGCAGTTCACTGCAGGTGAACTGAGTCCTACTTTCATATATGGTCTGGCCATTGTTTATTTGTATATTCAGTCTCACACTTTTGTGCTTTCTGTCAAGTTATCTGGTTTTCTTGAGCTTCGGAGCATAATGAAAATACATTTCATATCATTTTTGTTAAAGTGGAATAATTTGTTGAATGCATATGTTGCTCTTTAACACATATGAATATTCTCTCTTCTTTACATTTCTTTCAATTCAATAAGTGTTTGACACTGTCTACCCGTGAACTTCAAGCAGCATTGCATGAAATGTAAATGTTATAAAAAAAATTCAAGCATTAAAGTATTGGAATGGTTATTTTTATATTCTTTCCAACTTCATGCATCCATGGTTGTGCTGTAGTATCCTCATCTTCCTTGTAAGGATAAAGGTTCTTGGATGTGGACCAAGGACCTTGACCCAAGGTCATATAGCTACTAAGCAGAACCGTCATTTATATCTAGTTCTGATTCCAAAGTATATGAATAATTTTTTCTTTCCTATATATAAATGTCTCCCAATAGTTTAGATATTTTCCTAACTTATCAGATCACAGGAATACTTGTAAGGTTATAATATGTTGATAGAAACTCATCAAAGAATTATAAACTATAATAAGCAATTTGAATACAGTAAGTAGCTAAAAATGATTTCACAACTGAATTGTTTCTAGCAATGATAAAAATTTGTATTTATTATGAGTTGCTTTCAACTTTATAACCAATGAAAATAGAGAATTAAAGTTATTTTGTATTTTATTTTGAGCACCATTTAACATGAAAATACTATTTTATATATACCCATTGTAATAAAAAGAAGAAGATGAACTACCCAATAATATGTTGATAGTCTTAAATTAAACTATTCCAAACATCATTAGTGCTTACATCTTGGAAAGATTATCATTTTTTTAAAAATAAAGGCTGTGGTTGTTTAATTTACTTTGAGGAAATCTAACTCTGCTTATTTCACTCAGTTATAATTTAAGAACCTCAAGATTTTGTTTTATTTTCTCTTTTAGCCATAGAATCTGTTTTTTCATAACTCAGTTATTCAAAATAAATGCTATTGCATTTTAAATAATAAATATTAGGATAATATGAAAATTAAATTATGAATGGAAATATTTCTTTCATTATTGTTTTCATAAAAACACCTATTAGCATTTCCTCAAGGACCTTTTAGGGAATACTATTATATTAAAACTACAGGGACTAAGCACTCATCAAAGGTGACAGTTAAGATGCATTCAAATTTTCCAGCTTTGCCATGCTTTTCATAGCTAAGATTTCACTCTTCTCTTATCTGACTAGTTGTCACTGAGAAGTTGGATTTTTAAAATAGCACTAAATTATAAAGAAAGAAGCATTCAATATTTGAAAATATTCCAACTGAAACACTGACTTGTTTATACATTCAATATAACATACTGCTGAAGTTAGCTGATATTTATCATGGAGGGTTTTTTCCACCTCCACTTTTAGAAAATAATTGTATGAATAGCTGATCCATGGAAATTATAAGGCATGGAATTATGGACTCCTTTATATAGCTCAGTAAAACTTGCCACCTTATTACTGTCCTTTCAGAAAAGTCTAAGTTAGCTCCTGTCCAGACCTGTGGAATCAGGCTGGCCTTGTTCCAGTCACTTCCTTAAAAAACCTAGCAAAGGCCACAGCTCAAAAAGTTTTATACTGTTATAAGAAACACATTTACAACATAAGGGTATAGAAAGAACGAGAGTAGATGGGTAGAAACAAGTATACCATGCAAATACTAGCCAAAAGAAAATCAATGTAGCTATTTTAATATCAGACAAGATCTTTAACAAAAGAATTTCTAGGAAAAAGTTCATCTCAAAATGATTAAAGATTTAATTTTTAATGAAGATATAATTCTAATTTTTATGCAAATAATAATGCAGATTTAGCTAATAACACAGACTCAAACTACTAAGATAAAATAAAAGTCATTTAACAAAACAATAAAAGCCAAGTTCTCAATGAATATTTGAAAAATATAAATGAAAACTTGATCTAATTGACATATAAAATACTATACTACAAACTTTAGAATATATGGTTTTTTTCAATTGCTGAAGGACAGCAGATAAAGAATCTATCAGCGAATGGCAAAAACAACTACAATGTTTTAAAGTAATTAGCCTCCAACTAAAATAAATTAAAAAAAAAAAAGAATCTATCTGCCAGCAATGCAGCAGACACAGGATGTGTGGGTTTGAACACTGGGTTGGGAACATCCCTAAGGGGAGGAAAAGGCAACCCATTCCAGTATTCTTGCTTGGTAAATCCCAGGGACAGAGGAACCTGGCAGGCTACAGTCCAAAGGGTCACAGAGTCAGACACATCTGAGGGACTGAATGCGAAGGAGCATTTACAATAACTTATCAATTCTATATTATAAGGCAAACCTTAGCACTTTTCAGTGGACTGACATGAAGTGTGTGTCTTTTACCAAAATACAATTAAAATAGAAATCAAAGATTTAAAAAAAGATAGCTAGAACTAATATCTTCACTTTTTTAAATTAAGAAATGTGTTTTAAAATAATCTATTGACCAATAAAATTAACATGGAATTTAAAGCATACGTTTAACTGAATGCTAACACAAGCATGACATTTCAAAATCTATGGAACACAGAGAAAGCTGTTCTTAAAGGGAAATTTTTATCTTTAAATTCATGTAAGACAAAACAAAATGAGACAGAAAAATAAATGAATTTTAGCTCATTTGTCTCAAAAAGTTTTATTTAATAACAGCAAGTTAAGTTCAAATAAAGTAGAATGAAAAACATAGAAAATATGGATACCAATGAAATAAATCCACTGTACAAAGCACCCCAAAACAGTCAAATGTTTATTGTTGGAAGAGGCTAATAAAATTGTTAATCTTTGCTGCAATTAACAAGGAAACAAAAAAGTAAGAAGGAAAATAGACTTGTTTCACTTTAATGATTGTAAAGATGAAATGTGGGTAGAGTGAAGAAAAAAGATTTCTACCATGGGCAGCATCTCTGCAACTGTGGTTTAGCAAGTGTTTGCGAAGGAGTGGTTTAGAAATGATCTACTTTTTTCCACAGGGATTTACTATACCAGCTGGATGTTTCCTTTGAGACTATTTATAAAACTCTCAATTGCTGATTTAAAAAAATAGGTATTTTATCTTATAATTTTCTTGAGCTCCAAAATCACTGCAGATGGTGACTTCAACCATGAAATTAAAAGATGCTTGCTCCTTGAAAGAAAAGTTATGCCCAACCTACATAGCAAATTAAAAAACAGAGACATTACTTTGCCAACAAAGATCCATATAGTCAAAGCTATGGTTTTTCCAGTAGTCATGTATGGATGTGAGAGTTGGAACATAAAGAAGCCTGAGCATTGAAGAACTGATGCTTTTGAACTGTGTCTTTGGAGAAGACTCTTGCAAATCCCTTGGACTGCAAGGAGATCAAACCAGTCAATCCTAAAGGAAATCAGTCGTGAGTATTCATTGAAAAGACTGATGCTGAAGCTGAAGCTCTAATACTTTGGGCACCTGATGTGAAGAACCGACTCTTTGGGAAAGACCCTGATGCTGGGAAAGAATGAAGGTAGAAAGAGAAGGGGACAACAGAGGATGAGATGATTGGATGGCATCACTGATTCAATGGACATGAGTTTGAGCAAGCTCTCGGAGTTGGTGAAGAACAGGGAAGCCTGGCAGTCCATGGGGTCAAAAAGAGTCAGACACGACTGAGCAACTGAACAGTAACAACTAATGTACTAACACAATGCAAAAAATAGCCTCTTTTCCTCCTTGAAGTTCTGTAGAAAGACGGACAAAAATTCCTTAACTCTCTGTCAAGTGAATTGAACCGAAACACTTGAATTTCTCTCTATGTTTACAATAGGCAGGAGAATGTGATTTGAGTTATTTGTTCTGAAATGTCTTGTAGTTTGTAATGAAATCAAGCAAATATGAAAACATACTAGTATGAATATGTTTACTTTTGTGCCCAATGAATTTAAAGAAATAATGATTTCTAAAGTCTTTAATTAATAACCCAAATATCTGTACATCTATCCACAAATATCTATATTTTAAGTAAGGGAATTGGATAGGTCTTATGCTGGAATTTTGAGTGTTGTTGTGTTTTATGTCCAAATATTCTAGACTCTGAAACTGGGCAGTAAAATAGATAGAAAGACAAAAATACAATAGCAAATACTGTTAGTGAACCTTAAAGGTTTCCTTATCGGCTTATCAAATCAGGTGTACATTATCATTCTGATATTCTAAACATTTCACAAAACATTCCTAACCCCTTTCTCTCTCTTAGCTACTACTTCCAGTTACAAGAATCTTAACAACAATCAGACTATTCCCTGCTCCCCACATATACTATCTCGGACATTCCTGGGATATCTTTGTTCAGACAGGTCATGATGAAACTTTATTATCTTCCAATTCTTCTCCATAATCTCTCTTCTTAATCCCTTAACAAGATATAATTTTCCAGCTCAGCAACACCATGATATCTTTCTTGCATTTCTTGTATAACCATTAGCTTTTTTGAAAGTTGTACATCATCATTGAGAATTTTTTAATTTTTAATTTTTTAAGGGCTGAACTGTATTTTTAGGATATTTACATATTTATTATCCTGACTTTCATTGAATTGAATTAAGTTGTTTAGAACTAAAGAGATAGTAAATAAGAAGTGAGAAAACGGGAGATGATGAGGCAGAAAAGCTTTGAAAAAAACATGCTGGCTAGTTGAGAGGAGGGTGGAGTTTGCCTGGTGTGAAAGAGAGAGAGTGAGAAAGAAGAGTTCAGCCTTAGCTGTTTTCTGGCTGCTCTCATGCATACCAAATCTAAAAGGGAATTGAAAGAACCTGAATTTTGGAGTCACAGAACATTGGTCTGAACAATGTATCGTCCTGAAAACTTGGTTTCGGTATTCGTAGAAGAGGAGTAATAATTTCTTCTTTATTTAATTCTGTACATATGACCTTAATGAAATAATTACATATTTAATTACATAAAATATTCAGTTAATTGTTATAGAAATCTTGATTTTAATTTTTTGTCTGGTGGTTGAAGGAGGAATATGTTTGATGTGGGGGGAGACATTTTCTAATAAAAGTCATACAATATAAGTAGACATATTATGAATAAAAATAATAATATGAGAATAGTTAGCATCTATCAAACTCAAGTGTCAAACATTGTAGTAAGGTTTTCACACAAATATGTCATTAATTTTCATAATAATTCTATTCTATTCCTGCTGTAGAGAGGAAGAAACTGAGGTACTGGGAATTCAATTTACCTAGGGCTCTCAAGCTCAGAGGTTATGTTCTAACCACTCACTTTCTGGCATTACCTCACCGGAGGCAACACTGAGATGAATTTACTTTTACCTAGAAAAGTTATGGTGAAAATACTTCTTGGAAAAATCATTTCTTTCTCTGAAAAACTCAGCTTCAAATGAAGGTATTTAGTATAGTAGAATCAGAACCCCAGTTAAAAAAGACTGTTTTCCCCTCTTCAGTATCAAATTATAAACATTATGGTAAATCTAATTGAATACAGTTCAGGGTCTTTTTGCTTCTTTCCAATTTAGTTGTAATGAGCGTACAGCAAATTAAATCTATAAGGAAAGGAGACCTAGCCAGCCCCAAAGTATGGTTTCCACAGGATATAATATAAAAACCTGTATATTTTAAAATTATGCTGTGGTTCAAAGTGTTTGGACTCTACGTAGATTTTTGACCACCAGCATTGTTGAGAAATTGCTAAGACTGCAGAAAAGGAATTGTGTGTACTGCAGAGAAATCTGGCAATTAAAGATGAAGCACATACTGGGACCCATTGCTCAGTAATTGCACAATCACAGAACAGAAAAGGAGTCCTCTCCCAAGAGGCTTTCATCTTAGCATTTGCTGCATCTGCCCCTACCCTTACATCATCTGTCTAGCCAGTGCAGATGTTCCCACCCATCACCATATTAAAAAAGAAAGAGTTAAACAGCCAGAGAGAATCCACATGATAAACAATCATTAGTGGTCTATGTGGGTAGGTAACATTCATAGTCAGAGTTTTTGTTTGTTTGTTTTTGGTGTATGTTGCTGATTTTCCTTCGAAACGCCTTTTTCAGTTTCAGTGGTATGCTTGTCTTCTTAGCTCTTGCAAAAAACATTAAGCAGCAAATTTTTAATAATAGCTTTGTTCTTTTGTGCCCCTGGAATGGATCTTGGTCTTAAGTAGAAAAGCAGTGCTGGGCCCTAAAATTCTTTGATTATAGTGGCATAATTTTTCTCCCTGGCAATTTCCAGTCTGGGAAGAGTCAGCTGACAGTTAACAGCAGATGAAGTGGACTGAAAAAGTCAACAGATAACAGCAAGGTAACCCACAGTTAAAAACAGCTGGGATTCTCTAATGCACCTAGGCTGGAAGGGCCAAGGAAGAAGGTGGTAAACTGGTGCCTGGGGTTCAGGGTCTCCTAGCAGAAGCCGGAATCATGAGGGATGGGAGCGAGATCAAGGAAGTAATGCAGACAGAGCCAGAGATGATTTATAGGGTAAGGAAGGAAGAGGGAAATAGCTGGCTTCATTCTTCCATCTCCTGTCACTATCTCCCATTAGCAAAAAGCCAGCAGACACATAACCTGGTTATTACAGTCTGCAAGGGTTAGCCTTGTTTCAATGTCAAACAGCCTATGGGAAGAGTGACGGACTGATCAGAGGATAACAGACCCAGAATTGGCAAAGGAAGTAGAAATAGATGGAAAAGGAGGGGTTTGGAGGCACTGAAATAGTTCTGTGGCTTAGATCAAAGTAGCAGCAGAGAAAATAGAATGATTTGAGGTATATTTAGATTAAAAAAAAGAAAACTTAGCATGACTTAGTGACAGATTAGCTTTGAGAATTAAGGGAAAAGAAAGTGCTGTGAACAATTTCAAACATTTTTCATAGTTTGGGTTAGTTTTATAGTTTCAACAGAATGGTAAGTCTGCCACTTAAAATAATCCCTGTGTGTTTAATCAAACTGTTCCTCCAGTTATTAATAAGTAAGAAAGAGTCGTCAGCAGCTGGCTAGAAGTCAGACAACAGAGAAGGAAGGAGATTGGCTGCTACCATGGGTTGCCATGGTTATTGTTGTTGGTTATTGTCATCAGCAGGCACAGGAGAGAAGAACAGAAAGTTATATAACCAAGGAACGGAGGATTTACAGGATAATACAGCCTCTGGATATCATTTGAGGCTGAAAAGAAGTATTGTTTCACAAAGACCAACTCTCTAGAGAAATGAGAAGGCTACTACAGCAAGCAGTTCTGGTAATAATTGCCAGATGTGGGTGTACAGTATGTCGAAAATACTTTGAGAGTTTCTACAATAAGCCAATTAGCCAGCCCAAATATAAGATTTTAAATTCGACCTATTAGAACAGAGATGGAGACTAAGATGTGGTGTATCAGAACAAATGTGGAGACTAAGATGTAGTGTAGAGGAATTCATGAGCCAAGACATGAATGACTGCAGACTCATCTCATGCAGTTACCACTGCATTCAAGGGGGGACAAGGGACGAGTAGTCACTAGGCCTGCTCTTGGCAGCTATTGCCCGTTAACCATCAGCAAAGAGCTAGAAGCTTGACACCAAATGCCTCGGTTACAATTAGTTTATAAAATTTTAACTTTAGTAATAATGTAAGAAAAAGAAAAAGAGATTAATTTTATTAATAATAATCCAACTCTATAATGATAAAGTATCTCTGTGGCCCAATAAAGAAACATTACTTAAGTGTTTACCATATGTAAAGCTTTGTGCTAGCTCTTGAAAAGACTACAGAGAAATATAGGGCATGTTGCAGCACAATCACAGGATCCTTTCATTTTTAATTTTAGTAGCACAATTAATTAGCTCCAGCAATGCTGAATTCCAAGCAAATTCACTTTCCCGGTACATACTGACATTTTGCATATACAAAAACCTCTGAATTTATGGTGGAAATGTCCATATCAAGAACCAGAAAAAGTTAATATATAAATATATAGGTTCTAGGATCTGAATAGATAATTGTAAAGTGAACATTATCAAGCTAAAATGGAATGAGAGTTTGTATAGACTACAGAGTTATGCATGCAGGTCAAGATGTATGGAAAGAGTAACAAGGAAACTTACATTACTATATGTAAAGTACATACACAACAGGAATTTGCCCTAGGGCTCAGGAAACTCAAACAGGGACTCTGCATCAACCAAAAGGTGTGGGTTGGGGAGGGGGATGGCAGGGAGTTTCAAAAGGGAAGGATATATATATATATACACCTATGGCTGATTCATGTTGAGGTTTGACAGAAAACAGCAAAATTCTATAAAGCAATTATGCTTAAATAAAAAATAAATTAATTAAAAAAAAGAAGCAACAGTTAGAACTGGACATGGAACAACAAACTGGTTCAAAATTGGGAAAGGAGTACATCAAGGGTATATATTGTCATCCTGTTTATTTAACTTAAATGCAGAGTACATCACGTGGAATGCCAGGTTGGATGAGGCTCACGCGTGAATAAAGATTGCTGGGAGAAATATCAATAACGTCAGATATGTAGATGACATCACCCTAACGGCAGAAAGTGAAGAGGAACTAAAGAGCCTCTTGATCAAAGTGTGAGAGAAGATTGCAAAAGCTGGTTTAAAACTCAACATTCAAAAAACTGAGATCATAGCATCCAGTCTCATGGCAAACAGATGGGAAAACAATGGAAATAGTGACAGACTTTATTTTCTTGGGCTCCCAAATTATAGCAGATGGTGACTGCAGCCGTGAAATTAAATGATGCTCCTTGGGGAAAAAAAAGCTATGATAAACCTAGACAGAGTATTAAAAAGTGAAGACATCACTTTGCCTACAAAGGTCCATCTAGTCAAAGCTATGGTTTTTCCAGTAGTTATGTGTGGATGTGAGAGTTGGACTATAAAGAAAGCTGAGGGCTGAAGAACTGATGCTTTCAAATTGTGGTGCTGGAGAAGACTCTTGAGAGTCACTTGGACAGCTAGGAGATCAAACCAGTCAATCCTAAAGGCAATCAACCCTGAATATTCATTGGAAGGAATGATGCTGAAGCTGAAACTCCAGTATTTTGGCCACCCGTTGGGAAGATCTGACTCATTGGAAAAGACCCTGATGTTGGGAAAGAATGTAGGCAGGAGGAGGAGACGACAGAGGACAAGATGACTGGATGGCATCACTGATTCAGTTGACATGAGTTTGAGCAAGCTCCGGGAGGTGGTGATGGACAGAAAGCCTGTTGTGCTGCAACCCATGGATGGCAAAGAGTCAGACACAACGAAGTGACTGAACAGCAGCAACAGAGTTATTAAACAGTTTGTACCAGTTCAGTTCAATCCAGCCGCTCAGTCGTGTCTGACTCCTTGCGACTCCATGAACTGCAGCACACCAGGCCTACCTATCAGCAACTCCCCAAGTCCACCCAAACCCATGTCCATTGAGTCGCTGATGCCATCCAACCATCTCATTCTCTGTCATCCCCTTCTCCTCCTGCCCTCAATCTTTCCCAGCATCAGGATCTTTTCCAGTGAGTCAGCTCTTCGCATCAGGTGGCCAAAGTATTGGAGTTTCAGCTTCAGCATCAGTCCTTCCAATGAACACCCAGGACTGATCTCCTTTAGGATGGACTGCTTGGATCTCCTTGCAGTCCAAGGGACTCTCAAGAGTCTTCTCCAACACCACAGTTCAAAGGATCAATTCTTCAGTTCTCAGCTTTCTTTATAGTCCAATTCTCACATCCATACATGACCACTGGAAAAACCATAGCCTTGACTAGTTGGACCTCTGCTTTTTAATATGCTGTCTAAGTTGGTCATAACTTTCCTTCCAATGAGTAAGAGTCTTTTAATTTTTATGGCTGCAATTACCATCTGCAGTGATTTTGGAGCTCAAAAAAATAAAGTCAGCCACTGTTTCCACTGTCTCCCCATCTATTTGCCATGAAGTGATGGGACTGGATGCCATAATCTTAGTTTTCTGAATGTTGATCTTTAAACCAACTTTTTCACTCTCCTCTTTCACTTTCTTCAAGAGGCTCTTTAGTTCTTCTTCACTTTCTGCTATAAGGGTGGTGTCATCTGCATATCTGAGGTTATTGATATTTCTCCCGGCAATCTTGATTCCAGCTTGTGCTTCCTCCAGCCCAGCGTTTCTCATGATGTACTCTGCATATAAGTTAAATAAGCAGGGTAACAATATACAAAGAAGTCCCTAAATGTCATCTTGACCTGTATACAGCCTCCGAAACTAATAAGTAAATTATTAGGAGATATATTCTTGTACCAGAAATAAGAAAATAATGGGAAAAGTAATAAAATAACACTATAGGAAAAAAGAACCAAGTGTTCTACATAGGAAAATAATTAAATACCATTTAGGAAACAATCAGATCAGCCAGACCTGGGAGCCTGAAGTTGTTGTTGTTCAGAAAAGCAGGATGCAAATAACTTTATAGAAAATATATGAGGGGCAAATTGACCAAATACTGAGTCTCATCAAGCAATCCCACAGTTCAGTAGTTATCCAAGAAATAGAAATCAAGATCTCAAAGAGATAGCTGCACTTCCATGTTTGTGGTAGCATTACTCATTATATCAAGATATAGAAACCAGCAAAACATCCATCAGCAGATGGATAAAGAACATGTGGCATACACATAAAATGGAATATCTTACTTTTTGAATTAATATGTGGCAGAGAAAAATATAAAGACTGCAAATGCATTTTGATGTCAAAGCCTTAATTCACTTTTGGATACCAGAAGTTTCACCAGCCAGTGTGTTTGCACCTTCAGTGGAAATGGCACATGAAATCTGAGGAGTATTATAAAAATAGTTTTTACTTCAGAAAACTCCTGAGTAAGTGTTAGGCTTCCTTAGAAGATTGAGCATCTAACTTTGATAACCTCTAAATTTGGGTGATTGTACTGCAGAACCAGAAAAGACTAACTGTATGATTCCTTTTATAACATTGACAAGACCCAACCCATTTGTCCAAAAATCCAATATCATATCTGAGATAACCAGTGTTACCATAAGGGTAAATGTTTATATTAATATCAAAGTTATTAAATTGTCTAGATTTTGTGTTATTCTTATTAAGTGGAATGTCTTCAAGTACCTGATTACCCTTTACTAGAAACATACATTTGAAAAATATTTTATAAAAATTTTATTAAATTATTAATAATTCAAAACTTTATACTATGAGAAATCTTACCTTTCAGTTACTTTTACTTCTAAGTGAGAACTTTGGATAAATAGCAACTGTTTTGCAATCCCATAGACTGTAGCCTGCCAAGCTCCTCTGTTCATGGAATTTTCCAGGCAAGAATACTGAAGTGGGTTACCATTTCCTACTCTAGGGGAATCTTCCAGAGCCAGGGATCAAACCAGTTTCTTGTGTCTCCTGCATCTGGCAGGCAGATTCTTTACCACTGTGCTACCCGAGAAGCTGCATAAAGAATAACTGATAGTAGGTAATGTCCCTGACTACTAGAACTAAGAAATATAATTATTTATTGAATACTAACAACAACCCATGAATTAGGTAGTTATTACTCTCAAGTAAAGCCGAGGAAATTGAGTCTTAGAGAGGATTAAGGACCTCACCAAGGTAAACAGAGGTAGTAAGTGAAAGAGAACATAATCATGAAGCTATTTAAGTGTCATTGTGAATTCCTGACTTGTTAGAGAGTCAAGAATCTCATGTCAAAGTAGGGCTCCTCATTCTTGGAACTGTAAGTGGTTTGACTATTCATGAGCACTGACAAGACTCTCACATTATCTACCCCTGGTGTAGGTTCATAACAAAAGAGCTTCTCTTGGAAGATTCTTAGTGTCTTTTGCTGTGATCTGTGAGCTGAGTCACAGTTACAGAAAGTCTGACAATATTGCCTAAAGGCACTGAGGCTGGCAGAGGAAGCAGTACCTGATACTGAGCTTAAAAGTTGCAACAGATTTTACACTGGGTTATGATCCAGACTGAAAGAGGATCTGGAAGTTAGTTCTTTGGGGGTACTTTATAAGGAAAAGTCTCTAGCGATAAATGGGAGATAACCTCTGAAAAACACTCCAAAAAATGGCGATTTGGGAGAATCTGACTTATGCTCTCTGTTACCCTACATTTCAGTAAGTATCTTGGTATTTTGTCTTCGGAAGACCTGGGTTCCATCCCTGGTTTGGGAAGATCCCCTGGAGAAGGAAAAGGCTACCCACTCCAGTATTCTGGCCTGGAGAGTTCCATGGACTGTATATAGTCCATGGGGTCACAGAGTCAGACACGACTGAACAACTTTAACTTTTACTTTTGTCTTCGGAGGTAGGAGAGATGACCACTTGTCTAGGATGCTTTTTCCGAGAGAGGTGATTGTCTCAGATCTTGAGGATTGTAAAACTTAAGCAAACTATCCTGCACATTTTTACAGCATTCTACACAGGACACATGTATGTTTGTATGTAAAGAGTGCTGCTGCTGCTGCTGCTAAGTCACTTCAGTCGTGTCCAACTCTCTGCGACCCCATAGACGGCAGCCCACCAGGCTCCCCAGTTCCTGGGATTCTCCAGGCAAGAATACTGGAGTGGGTTGTGATTTCCTTCTCCAATACATGAAAGTGAAAAGTGAAAGTGAAGTCTCTCAGTCATGTCCGACTCTTAGCGACTCCATGGACTGCAGCCTACCAGGCTCCTCCGTCCATGAGATTCTCCAGGCAAGAGGACTGGAGTGGGTTGCCTTTGCTTTCTCCATATAAAGAATAGAAGATATCAAATATCCACTGTGTTCCAGGTACTGAGATAAACATTTTCTTATAATTATCTGACAGTCTCACAATTGAGCTTGTGGGTTTTGTCAGATCCACAGTAGTGCACAAAAACAATGATTGGGTTACATTAAAGAGGTTGCAGGGAATTAAAAGATTTATGACTTGCAATAAACTGTAGGAGAAAAAGTATGAATGTTACAAGTTTTATGAGAAAAAAACCAAGTCTTTATAAAGGCAATTTTTCTTTCTCTAGCCAACGTATAGCTTAAGTTAGATTTAGAGGATTAACCCTGATATTTTCCTTAAGGAATTTTTTTTTCTTTTTTTTTTCTGAGCTGGACTCCCCCATGGTGAGGTGGCAGTTTAAATTTAAAAAGATTAAATAACTCAGAAACTTCATCTCAACCTACTTAATTTCCTAGGATTCCTGGCCTGAACACTAGGCAGTTTTGTAAATGTACAACAACCTGAGATCATGGGAGGATTTAAAGCTATTTTGCAGCAGTTAATAAGGTGGGAAAAGACCAGGACTTGGGCTCAGAAGATCCAAAGTTGTCTTGGCTTGAACATAATTTGTGAGTTTGGTCAAAATTCTTCCTTTTTCCAGATCTCAGTTTACCTATGTTTATCTGAGGAGATTGATTATTATATTGATCAGGACTCTTTTAGAAGCAAATGTCAGAAATTCAAGTCAAAGTGCATAAAAAAAATAAGACATTTATCAGTGTACTTAACTGAAAAGTCCAGAGTTACAGCTAGGTCTAGGTCTGGCTAGATCCAGGGGCTGGAATTATGCTGTCAGGGTTTTCAACATACTGCCCCCAGCCTACTTCATAGAGTTGGCTTTTTTGTTCATTTATTTTTGGCTCTAGACTTTTCTCATTTAATCTAGTAACTTCTAAAGAAAGAGGTTTTCCTTTCCTAATAATAATTACAGTAAAAGAATGGAGTCTCTTTAGTTCACTTGGTTTGTGTGCTCTGCCTTAAACACACCACAATTTATTGGTTTAAAAAAAAAGTTGATTACTCAAATAATTGTTATTTGAACTTTACAATGAGACAGTTACTATGGGCTTTTAGATATCTGTGATAAAATGTGAACCAACTTAAAATATATAAATATATAAATACCCTGCCTCCATAGATGGAGTGGGACAAAGCAGGACAAGGAAAGAGAGTGATAGGGTCTATTTTGCATATAGTGATCAGATAGGTCTTTTCTGATATGGTGATATTTGTGATTCTTCTGGGGAAAAAAGTGATGCTGGGAGAAAACAAATCAAGAAACTTATTGTGCCCTGAGAATAGCAAGGGGACTAGGGTGGTTGGAGCAGGATGATTCAGGAGGAAAGTGGCAGTATGAGGATAGGAAGGTATTGTCAGATTTTATTCTTAGTTAGACATTCTGGAAGACTGATAACAAGAGAATTATCCAACTTATATCTCCAAAGGATCACTCCTATTACTATTTTGAGAATAAACTCTGGTACACAGGACTGGAATATGGGGACCATTTGGGAGGTTATTCCACTGGTCTTGGTAGAAGATGATTGTGATTTAAGCTACAGTAGCAGGTGGAAAGAAATGGTAAGATTCAATTTTGAAGATGAATTTTGAAGGTAACGGGTTCACTGATGGATTTAAAAGTCTTCCTTTAATTGGGAGACCAAGAATCATGAATATTATTCACCAGACTCTCCCATCTTCCTTGGCATGTAATGTAGGTATAAGATTGGATATACTTCTTTAAGTGATTCTTGAATATTTTTCTATATTCTATAATAACCTTCATAATGATACTTACAACTCTGTTACAGATATGGAATATACTGTTGTTTCTCTCCCCCACTGGGAGTGGGTAGTAGGGCAGACTATTTGAACCACACCTACTTAGAGTCATGTAGGATATTCTCTGAAACTAGCCATCGTGCTGTTACTAAGGGAGAGTGAATGTTGGACACACATAGAGATCACAGATTTCTAGTATAGAAGATGTTTAGTGTAAACTTTTCTTAAACTCTAGGGCTTATACCATATCTTTCCATTAATTCTCAAAACAAAAGTTGTTTTAATTTTTATTGATAGTGAAGCATTTACTCAAATTCCTTAATCTGAGATTTGAATACTTGCATGTACCTCATCTCTATTACACTTTCTCTTCCACTTTTGCTTCAAGTAAATTGAGTCACTTTCCATAACTTACACAGTTTGTTCGCTTCATTGTTTTCCCCCCACACCTCTGTACACCCTTGTCTCTACTGGGAATGCCAGTGCTTCTTTTGTCCACCTGGTAGATTCTTGATTCTTCAATGTTTCCCGCTCTATCAACTTTCTCAGACTCTCTAAAGTTCCTCCCTCCTCTGGGCTCCCCTTAGCACTTCAATATCAATTGTTTCACTAATATTATACATGGTCATATTATGCACATACATTCGTTTCTCAAGGATATAGATATCAGGTTGACATTGCTGAATCACAGTGGAAGGATCAGCTTTTACCAGATATTTTTAAATTGGCTCTCTAAAGTGATTTAGCAATTTACTCTTTTAAATGAAGATGAGAACCCCTTTTTTCACATCCAAGCCAAATCTTGGCATGTAGATTTTGAGACTTTTTCCAATCCAAAGAATACGAAATGAATGATTTTCCCCTTGAGTGGTCCTTCAAAGTTCTTCTCACAAACCTGATTTGTATCCTATTTGACTTATGTTTCTTTCTTTCTTTATTTTTTCCCATTATTTCTGTTTTTAAGGTCCTAGTGTGTAGGCACTGCCTACAGGGGGCATCATCATTCATGTAAACTACCATGGTTACAGTTTGGGTTTCTGCAAAAAGATGGCCCTGAGCAAAGACAATGTTTTACTTATCTGTCTATACCAGTTCTGTTTAGGTCAGGATTTGGCATAGACTAGGAGCTAAATAAATATTGAATTGAATACAGAGTAGTTTCACTGAACATTTCGGCAAAATTACTTTGCTTTCAACATCTTATTAAGAAGTAAAATACATAGTAATGTGACTGCATCTAGACATTATTTTTATTGTATCTATTTTTTCTGTTTTATTTATTTATTTTTAAGGCACATTATCAGAAAATGTGCTTGTCTGTGTGATGTATTGAGATTTCCAGGTTGCGCTAGTGGTAAAGAACCCACCTGACATTGCAAAAGACATAGGGGTTTGATCCCTTGGTTGGGAAGATCTGCTGGAGGAGGTCAGGGCAACCCACTCCAGTATTCTTGCCTGAAGAATCCCATGGACAGAGTAGCCTGACAGGCTACAGTCCATAAGGTTGCACAGTCAGATATAACTGAAGAGACTTACCATGCACACACGTATGATGCATTATAATAACCTGCCTTCTTAATTCTATAACATGGAGCTCTCAATGCTGAGTCTGTATATTCTTCTGGAAGACAATCTCTGAGATAGGGTCATATATGAAATCAGAGACTCTACCCAATCAACTGTGTACTTGAAATTGTCAAGATTAAGATTTTCATTTTCCCAAAAGAATTATGCTTGAGAACCATAGTCCTTTACAGTTTTTTTTTTAGTATTTTAGCTTACAAAGAACATTCGTGTATATTTATGGATAGTGTATACAATTGGATAGTGTATCTAATCCAAGTTTAGTGTATTGTATACACTAAAATGAAAAAGGTTAAGGAGGACTCATATTATTACTGAGCCTAAGAGATGTTAAAGACGCTTACTCCTTGGAAGAAAAGTTATGACCAAACTAGACAGCATATTAAAAAGCAGAGACATTACTTTGTCAACAAAGGTTCATCTAGTCAAGGCTATGGTTTTTCTAGTAGTCATGTATGGATGTGAGAGTTGGACTGTAAAGAAAGCTGAGCACAGAAGAATTGATGCTTTTGAACTGTGGTGTTGGAGAAGACTCTTGAGATTCCCTTGGACTGTAAGGAGATCCAAGCAGTCCATCCAAAAGGAGATCAGTCCTGGGTGTTCATTGGAAGGAGTGATGTTGAAGCTGAAGCTCCAATACTTTAGCCACCTGATGCAAAGAGCTGACTCATTTGAAAAGACCCTGATGCTAGGAAAGATTGAAGGCAGGAGCAGAAGGGGACGACAGAGCATAAGATGGTTGTATGGCATCACCAACTCAAAGGACATGAGTTTGAGTGGACTCCGGGAGTTGGTGATGGATAGGCAGGCCTGGCGTGCTGCGATTCATGGGGTCGCAAAGAGTTGGATACGACTGAGCGACTGAAATGAACTGAACTGAAGAGATGTTAGCAACTTGGTCAGGGTGATGTAGTTAATGAGGCACGCAAAATCTGATTTTCATGGGCAGCAGTGTGCCTATATGTGAAAATAAATATCCTGACTTCACTTGTTGCTGGATGTGACCATAGAAACATCACTTTATCCAGTGAGACATAAAAATGGAAATTGCCTAAGGATTTATTTGTTTTATAGCATATTTCTTTATTATCTTTTCTAACACACTATTTGCTACAATCCAGAGAATATATATACAATATATGTAAGTTTTAAAGAATAATAATTATGTAACAAAACCACTCACTACATAATTCAAAGATTAGAGTATAACCAACAACCTCCATATACCTGTAAGTTCTTCATCCATCCTATTGCTTTTCTTCTTCCAGAAGTAACATTATATTGAATTTTGTGTTTATCATTTCTGGTTTTCTTTTTCCATAGTTTTCTCTCTTAGCTGTAATGCCTTAACAATATATTATTTAGTTTTGCTAGCTTTGAGTTTTATAAAAATAATGTTATGCCCAATGTGTTTTTCTGAGACTGTCACTCAAAATTATTTCTTAAAATATTCATTTTATGTGTAACTATATTCTATTAATTTTACAGTCATGAGATATTCCAGTGTGTGAATACACCAGATTATCTACCATTCCCCTACCAACAGACATTTGAGATGATTCCATTGTTCTCAGTTGTTATCCTTGTATGTGTGTAAGAGTTTCTCTAGTAGTGAATTTTTATATGAATTTGGATGCTTATAGAATAATGCATTATTTCAAAATTTGTTGGAGAAATGGAAAGAAACCCGCCACCATTGATCCACATTCCCTTCAACACTGGTATTATCAGACTTCTTAAATGTTGCCAATCTAGGAAATATGGTTGGATCTAAATTTTCATTTTATTAATTTTATTAACAATCTTTTATTATTAAGGTCATTAATAAGATTAAGCATATTTTCATACTTTTAATTCATTGTAATATTTATCTTTTTGAAATGACTCTGTATGATTTTTACTTATTTTTCTATTAGGTTGTAGTTTTTGATTGATTTATTGAGGTTCGTTTTATATTCTGGATATTAATCCTTGCTTATTATATACTACGTGATGGTTATCTCTTCCCCATTATAAATTGTCTTTTCATATTTTTATTATGTCTTTGATGAACAGATGTTCTTCATTTTATTTTATTTTATTTTTTGTTCTTCATTTTAAAGTAGTTATATACATCCTTTTTAAAAAATATGGTTTGTTTGTGTTTTATCTAATAAGAAAAATTGCTATAATTCATCCTCCTACGTGGATACAGTTTCCCCACAACATATTATTGAAGAATCTCTCATTTCTTCACTGATCTGCTATACTTCCATGTCTTATATCACAGTTTTTTATATGCTTGGACTGTACTGGACTATTCATCCCATTATTCCCATCCCACTATTCAGTTGTTCCTTGTAGTGGGGATTTCTAAGAAAGTTTTGGTTTTTTAAAATGCTTGCTTTTGTTTCTCCTTTCTGCTTTCTTCCTCTTTTTCTTCTTCGTGTATGTTGAATCAGGCAATAAGGATGAAAGAAGAGAGGCATTCTTGAAGCCATAAAGTAGCTATGAGAAGGGAAGCCACATGCTAAGAATGATAAAGAAGACAGAATATGCATGGTTATTTGGCTATATTACATATTCCTCAGGCCATCCTTGGATTATCTACTTCTGGATGACTTGTTACATGAGATGAGCAAAACTCTATTTGGTTAACTCTCTGTATTTTTATGTGAAATCCAGGGGATGCACTATTTATATTTCTCTTCAAATAGGAATTTGCCATAGAGGGGACAGTTTGCCAACGGCTTTCAGCTGCAGTGCCATTGGGATCTGCTGCATCCTTCCAGTTGAAGCCACACTCTTGCTGGGCAGCGCTCAGATGAAGACTAAGTGCATCAGGGGTACTAGAGCCTGGCCATTTCTGCCCGATTCAGGACTCTTCTATGGACTTCCTTTAAACCACAGCTCCCCTTGGGCTAGCTCCAAGGCTTTCTCAAAGCTACCACAGCAGGTTGAGGCTTTTCTACAGAACTTCCCCTTAATACTCTTCTTTTGCAAGTGTTAGACTAGTCTGTGTTGACTAGCTATTGTCCAAGGATCAAATCTGGACCACAGCCTTTTTTTTTTTTTTTTTTTTTAAATCTCTATGGTCTACAAGCAAAGAATAGTTTTTGCATTGTAGGCAGTTAAAAAAAAACACAAGGAAGAATATGTGACAGAGATTATATGTATCCCATAAAGCCTAAAATATTTACTATCTGGAACTTTACAGAAAGATTGCCTGCTCCTCTAAAGGGTTTCCTTTCTTTTCCTGCATTCTTTACCCTTTCCAACAGGAATCAACATTCCATCTCTTGCAATTCTAACTCCATCTTGACATCTTGCTCCCCAGAATACTTACACTGAAGTAATTAGTCTTTGCTACTACATGAAATTATTAAAATGTAATCATTAAAAATATTAGTAAAGGGCAGACTCGGGACCAGATCCAGGGCAGGTCTATGATTCTAATACACCAGACTTCCATTAGGATACTTTAGAGAATACTAGAATGAAATATTTGGAAGGTAATAAAAGATTCAATAATAGGTAAAATAGATTTGGTTTCTACTTTTATTGACTTTTTAACCTAGTGATTATAGGTATCGATTTAAGTGTTCAAATTTGGGGGCATATTTTCAACTTGTTAAGTCAAATGAAAATAATGATTGATTACACTCATCTTTTTAACGTCCTTTCTTCATTTTAGAGTTCCACACCCCTGCCTTCTCCCATTGCCTCCTGAGCATCTCTACTTGAATGTGCAATAGGCATCATAAACTTAACATGTCCAACATGAAACTTCTGATATTCTCTTCCAAACCTACTTTCCTGCAGCCTTCCATCTCTGGTTTTTAGCAGCTCCATCCTATCAATTGCCTGGGCCAAAAATCTTGGAGTCATTTTTGACTCTTATTTTAACTTGCCATCCCACATTCAGTCAATTAGCAAAACCAATTGGCTCTACTTTCAAATATTATCCAGATTACAATCACTTCTTACTACACGGCTATCACCAAGCCACATCTTACAGGATTATTGGTAATAACTTTCTATCTGAACTCATGCTTTACTCCTTACCCTCCTATAGTCTATTCTCGACACAATAGAAAAAAAGATACATCTTATTTTAGATCTCATGTCTTCTCTGCTCGAAACCTAACATTATCCTTTCCTTTTTTTTAACGACAGATGAAGTCCTTACAGTAGTCCACCATGCCCTATAGTTTAAATTCCCCTTCCCTTCAAGCCTTCGTCTCCTATCAGTCTCTTCCTAGCTTAAGGCATTCAAACTACACTGGTGTCTGTACTCTTTCATCCCTGGTAGCTCAATTGGTAAAGAATTTGCCTGCAATGAGGGAGGCCTGAGTTCGATCCCTGGGTTTGGAAGATCCCCTGGAGGATTCCCCAGTATTCTTGCCTGGAGAATCCCCATGGACAGAGGAGCCTGGCCAGCTGCAGTCCATGAGGTCACAAAGAGTTGGAAACAACTGAGTGTAACTAAGAACAGCACCACTTTAGAGAATTCAAATGGAAATATCTTTCCCCTATATAATTGATTTTTTTTCTTATTTTCCTATATATTGTTTCTTAAAAACAAGCTTTTCATTGAGGACTTCCATGACTTAATTATTTTATTTCAAAAAAGACTTATTGGAGTATAGTTGCTTTACAATGTTGAGCTTCTGTTATATAGAAAGGTGAATCATCTATACATATACATATGTCCCCTCTTCTTTTAGATTTCCTCCCCAATTAGGTCACCACAGAGCATTGAATAGAGCTCCTTGTGCTATACAGTAGGCTCCCATTAGTTACCTATTGTACACAAAGTAGTGTACATACTAGTAGTGAGTAGCATGGCAACCCATTCCAGTATTCTTGCCTGGAGAATTCTATGGACAGAGGAGCCTGATGGGCTACAGTCCATAGGGTTGCAAAGAGTCGGACACAACTGACGGGACTTCACACAGTGTATATATGTCAATCCCAATCTTCAATTCATTCCACTTCCTCTTCCTCTGACGGTGTCCATAAGTTTGTTCTCTACATCTGTGTTTCCATGTCAGTCTTGCAAATAAGTTGTATCATTTTTATAATGCAATCATTATATAATTGCAATCATTTTATAATTGCAGTCTTGCAAATGTATCTGTATCATTTTTATAAATTCCACATATAAATGATATTATGCAGTATTTGTTTTTCTCTTTCTGACTTATTTCACTCCACATGGCAGTCTCTAGGTCTATGAAAATGGCACTATTTTGTTCCTTTGAATGACTGAGTGATGTTCCACTGTATGTATGTATCACATCTTCTTTACCCATTTCTCTGTTGATGAGATTTTTAGGTTACTTCCATGTTCTGGCTATTGTAACTAGTGCTGCAGTGAACACTGGGGTGCATGTGTCCTTTTGAATTGTGGCTTTCTCTGGGTATATGTCCAGGAGTGGGATTGCTGGGTTGTATGGTAGTTCTATTTTTAGTTTTTTGAGGAACCTCCATATTATTCTCCACAATGGCTGTTCCAATCTACATTCCCACCAACAGTATAGGAGCGTTCCCTTCTTTCCACACCCTCTTCAGCATTTATTATTTGTAGACTTTTTGAGCAGAGTCATTCTGAACAGTGTGAGGTGATACCTCACTGTAGTTTTGATTTGCATTTCTCTAATAGTATTGTTGAGCATCTTTTTTTGTGTTTGTTGGCCATCTGTATGTCTTCTTTGGAGAAATTTCTATTAAGGGCTTCTTGTCCGTTTATTCATTGGGTTGTTTGTTTTTCTCATATTAAGCTGCATGAGCCCTCTGAATATTTGTAACACTTGTCCAAGCTTCCCAGTTCTTGCCTACTTTAGTTTTTTTCTATATAGTTTATTACCATTTCTTATACTATATGTTTAGCATGTTTGTCTTATTGTCTGTATTCCCATATGGAATGTAAGTTCTAGAAGTGAAGGTTTTTTTGTCTATTTTATTCATGGTTGGTTACATTGAACAAATCCAGGTCCACTGTTTCTTTTGTGGCAGAAAATACTTGGCTTCTTAAAAAAATATTATCAGAATGAATGAATGAATGTTTATGAACTCTGAATGGTAATAGTATATTAACATACACTTGAATGGAAGAAGAAAAAGAAATCAAAATTATTTTTACTTTGTGATACTATGAAAACAGTGAAAAGATAACAATCTCCAAAGCTTATCTTTGGGAAAGAAAATATGATTAGAGAAGATTGCATCAAATTATTAATTTTGTTTTTGAGTAGCACAGCACAGTATTGCTATTACAATATTTAAATAATTGTTTCTACCTTTCTATATTTTTCTACTTCATTATTAGTATTAGTTTTAATTTGTATTAGTTTTAATTTTATTATCAGGAAAAAAATATTGTGGTGAAAACTATCCTCAAAAATAAATTCTTTTGTCCTCGCTCTATTAGAGGTCATTTTTCTACTTGTATTGCACTCTCATCTAGAAGGAAATGTTCTCTGCTACCCCTGACCCTTGTTTCAGATGTCTGCTTGTTTCAGGTCTCTCTTAGGTTGTTGGATTTTTTTTAAATTAAGCAGCATCAGTAGCTACCTGAGGAAACCACAACATTAATGGAAACAGGAAACTTAATGGACAAAACGATTAAAAGAAAAAAAATGCCCCTTTGGGAGAAGAAAGTGCTCTAGTTCAGGTCATCTCATTTAAGAAATATTTTTATAGTTTTCACACTTTCTTCCTGCAATTGGTTTGTGTGTGTGTTTACTTTTTTCTTTTGGGGGGAATAGGCAATCAAAACAATAAGTTAAAGAAATTATGACATAAATAAAACCACAGAAATGTTATACAATTAAAAATAAATGTAGCAACATTATGCTTTGGCTAAGGACTTTTCAGAAATTTTCATATAACAAAGGAAAATAACTCAGTGATTATAATACAATAAACACTTACCTCCTTGAACTAATATTATTTGTTAAACAGAAGGCTTTCTTTAAAAGAGAATTTGCTTTGTATTAATGACTATTATGGTGAGTGATTTAAAAATAATAGAAAATGACAAGAAAGAAGGTTATTTACCAAAGAAATATGACAATAGCTTCTGAAGACTACCTCCTTTTAACTCCTTCCCTTCTTAAGTGAGCAGGACCCCTTGGGGCCTTGTGGAGGACAGGGACAGGTCCTTCCCCATACCCTCTGCTTTAGCTCCTCTCTGAAGTACCTAGTTTTTGATGTGATTTCCGGAGTTGTTTTGCAGATGAGAAAACCCCTCACCAAATAGAAAATGTTAATTACTCGATGACCAAGAACACATAACACCAGGCCTCCTGAAGCTTAAAGACTGTCAATATTAACCTCTATTACATCACCCTGTTATCTCACCATCAGCCAATCAGAGAATTGTGCACAAGTTGATCACATACCCTTTGACCCCTATTCCCTCATCTGGCTTTTAAAAGTGCTTTGCTGAAACCCTTCAGGGAACTCAGGATTTTTAGGACAGGAGTCACCCTTGCGTGGCCCTGCCATAAAACATTCTCTGCTCCAAACTCTGATGTTTCAGCTTGTTTGGCCTTACTGAACTTGTGCTAAAACTCTCACCAAAACAAACAAAAAAAACCTAGAATCATAAAATAGAACCATGACCTTAGAGAAAAGGTAAATAAACAACATTGTCATCTACTAAGCACCTGGATGTGTGTTTACACAGAAAATTTTTTGAGCACACTTGGTCCTGAGAGATAACATAGCCCAGTGGTTCGCAATTCAGAAAGTGCATTAGAATCCCCTGGGAAACTCGTACCTAATACACTTTTCTCAGAAATTCTGATTCCCCTAATCTGGGTTTAAGTCCTTGGAAGTCAGAAGTTTCAAAAACCTCCAATGCTCAAAAGCTTCCACATTGTTATGGATAAGAACCACTGAGTGGGGCCAAGCTCTTCCTTTTACAAATGAAAAAATAGTGAATAGAGATCTCTATAGCTCACTGAGGCTGATCATTGGCAGAACCAGTGCTAGATTTCAAGTTCACTTTTCTTCCCACTTAACACTTCACCCTGCTGGGGCCTAGGAAGGAGTCTTCTTATTTATTTCCTATACCCTTTAGCCTTGTCTGCATTTAATGGCACTAGTCTATGGTAGGTGTTTAATAAATATTAGTTGAATAAATCCATATCTCTTGTCTAATTGCTGATATTGGCCATATGGGAAAAACCTGTCAATAGAAGATGAATATTCAAAATACCATGAGTTCTCCAGAGTTTCAGAGCATTGAGAGTGTTTTTCATTGTGTTTTTAAATCCAACAAGCTGTCCCTACAAAACCCTGGAAACTGCAGTAACTTCTGCCAGTTTCCATGGTACCAGCTAATTGTAGAGAGTTTAGGGCAAGTTGGGGGTACCTAAAGGTATATCTGGGGTTGGAAAGGAGACTGCAGAAATCTTACACCTGAGCTACACTCAAAAAGAAGGAAAAAAAAAAAATCCATTACCAGATTTTACTAGGACCAACAGCAGGCTTTCAAATGTGGGAATATGGGGATGGCATGGAGTTGTCCCTGAACTTGGACACAGATCCACATAGAAAGTACTAGTTGATGAGGAGGAGAGACAGCTTGGTTTGAGGACAGTGGCATCCAGAAGGAGGCGCCTACACAGAGGTGGGGTCTACTTGGTATGATTGACAACCCAGCTTTTCTCTTCAGAGTTCTTAGCAGCACTTAGGGATTTTATTTCCTCTCAAATTTCTTGGGCCTGGACCCATCCAGGAGAAGATTTCAATTCTGTAGAAAGAGTGGCGATCTGACACATCTGCCTAATTTAAAGAGACTGACAATAATCTTCATCTCTCGCCCTTAAGGCTAATCTCCCCACAGAACTCCACATAGAGCTCAATCCTTTGTTTACTAGCCTGTCTCTGTACTATGTAAACTGCTTAAGGAGTGGTTACAACTAAGGCTGTATCAATCATTGATATTTTTAGATAATGAGTGAATGAGTTTCACCACTTGCTTTCCTAAGAAGTAGTTTTGGTAATGTGTGCGTGCTCATGTGCTCAATCCTGTCGAACTCTTTGCAGCCCCATGGACTGTAGTCCAACAGACTCCTCTGTTCATGGGATTTCCCAGGCAAGAATACAGGAGTGGGTTGCTATTTTTGCCTCCAGGGGATCATCCTAGCCCAGGGATTGAACCTACGTCTTCTGCATTTCCTTCATTGGCAGGCAGATTCTTTACCATTGTACCATCTGGTAATTATTACAAAAACAATAATGGATTTCTAGCTGTCTTTCACTCTGCCAACTTGTAGGAAACACAACCAACTTAAGTTTTCACAGTGCTTTACAGTTGACTACTTTATTACTTAGTCATTCATTGTAGTATGTATCCTTTCTATGGATGAGAGAAATGAAGTAATCTCTCCTGACATTCTCTTCTATCACCACCCTTGATGAGGATGAAGCACAGTTGGAGAGCAATAGGGCATTCCAGTGGGTGGAGTCACTCAAATACTTGACAGGTGGCCCAGAGGCACCATAGCTATTTCCCAGGTATACATGGTGAGTCGGATCCTATCCTGAGACATCTCATCTTCCATGCAAGGCAATCTTGAAATAAATGATTAAAAAAAAAAAAAAAACTAAAGATTTATATTAAAAAAAATTTATTGAAAAAGAGTAATGCTTTATACAAATTCCCATTACAAAACCCTGAAATATCTATCCAAGTAGGGTAGCAGAGTACAAAAATATCAAAGTCAGACAGATTCTGGTGTCATGATTCTGTTGGCCATTTTGTACTATGGATTTCTTTTCAGAGTTTACCAACGAGTAACCACATGTATTAATACTTGCCCATCACTAGGATCTATGAAGGTAGCAGAGATTCTTTGAATTATACATTTTAGGAGCATAGAGTTTCAGGTGTGGAAGACACACTAAAATTTACTAGGTTCAAGTCCTATGATTCAGTCCTTTGGATAACTTCCCCTAGGTGGTTTCACTATGAGTTACATGTCTAAACTACCTATCCTAGCTATGTTAGCTGCCAGCTAGTAGCAATACCTCTGATAACATCACTTAACCAATATCCATCTTGTATACCCTTATAAGTTATTAAAACTAAAAAAATCTTCTATTCTTTGGTCAACACTTACACTTCTGTTTTATCCATTACATCTGCAAACTTGTTTTAGGTCAAGTCTGCATTCCTGAAAGGAGAAAATCTTGGCCACACTGATCAAAGAAAACTAAGACGTCCTTAAAGCCTTTTTTTTTTTTTTCACTTAGCAAGTTGAAATTCACTTGTCTCCTCACTTGAGAGGTTGGTTAAAACAGGAAATCCATTTCTTAAAATTTCTCTTTTCAGTCATTTGAAAAGTAGTCTAAAATCTATGCACTTAAATTCCTTAATTCTTTCCCCCAGTACAATACTTTTCACCTTACAAAATCACATTTACATGTATCCTGTCTCACTGGATCCCCACAATAACCCTGTGAGGTAGGCAGGTCAGGCATTACAATCCTCTTTTTAGAAATGAAGCAATAAAACTAGGGCAACCTGTGCCTTGCCCAAACTGACACTGTAATTGATAGCACCAAGACTCAAATCAAGTCTCCAGACACTGAAGTCAACACCCTTTCCATTACAACATCTTGCTGAAGTGAAGGAGTTATTTTCCACAAACTGGAAAACTAAGAGCAATGGTTAAAATGGAACAGAGTGCCAACAAAATGGTGGCCACAGCTGAAAGGAAGGAAACAGGCCTGTGGAGACAGGAAGGTGCCTAACCATGGGAAGGCCTGTGTGTAGTTTTGGTTCAACGACTTCTTAACAGCCAATTTAGCAAATAGAAACACTACTTAGGCATATTTCATGTTCAAAGAATGAGCATAATATCAACTAATTAATACTCACACCACTCTACCAGCTGGTTAACTATCATTATCTCAATTTGACAGATGGGAAAAGAGGAGAAAGATTAAGTGACTTGCCCATAAGCTACAGAGAGAATATTTGTCATCAGATTATCACTATAGAAATTCGAGTACTTCATTCAAACAGTCTGTCCCTCTCTGGGAAGAGGTAAGCTATACAAGAAAACAATACAGTTAAGGAAGGGGACAAGAATAGGTAGTTTGGGAGGGTATATAACTGTGAATAAGTAGCTCAAAAAATTCAGTCAATAGAATTGTGTTACAATACTTGGAAAAGCAGCACACAGTTCCTCAATGGGACAAATATTTTCAAAGCAAATAAGTGTGTTAGAGGTCAGGGTACAGGAGGCGTATGGGAAAGTCAACAGGAACATACCATCTAGTCAAACACAGAAAGATTTGCTCCCAAAGCTCTGGTCTGCAAGAGACTCTTATTGACTTTAGGAATTAAACTATAGGCATATAAAATGTGTTATCAGATTCAAGAGTTAAGCTCAACCTCACAAAAAACAAAGGCATGAAGAATGATTGAATGATGACACAGCAAGTGCTAAAAGATCATGGTAAAAAAAAAATGTGACACAAACATATAAAGAGGGCACATGTGAAGAACTGAAATAATTCATACTTGGTAAAGCAGGTCAGGTGTTCTGGGAAAGACACTAAAAGCTGCTGAAGGAGGGTAAGTGATATTTGACCTATTACATATGTATACGTAAAGAAAGAAGAATTTGAAAAATACCAAATAAATGACTTAATCAAGAATTAAATATTTTTTTCATTTTTTAGATATGTTTTAAGAATACTGATACCAATACAATGAGAATAAGAACTCTTACTGTCTACTTTTTTTATAGAAAAACACGTTTATGTACATATCTATATATATTTAAGAAATGCTCTCTCCCCTCATTTGAGATGATTACTCAGTGGGAAGCAGTAATACAAATGGAAAAAGCTTCCCCTCTATATTGAGGAAAGGAGATAAGATAAGGCTAAGTCATTTTTAGCAATGGATATTTTAAAAAAAAATATGTTTTTTGCTGTAATACCACAGTTCAGACTACAATAGTCAAAAGCTAAGATCTTCATGTCAATGCCAGTATTTCAATGTCCATTTTCTGTTGGTTCCAACAGGGTTGTCAGCTTTCGCTTCTATGTCACACATAGTCTTTCCCACTGGAAGGTGCTGGCTTGGGGTAGGGCCTGGGTGTTGGGTAAGATGTTGCTTTCCGGGGACAGGAGCAGCACAGCAGGGCACCTCCCAGAAGGCAGAGAGAAGCAGCGGCCCAGCCAATGAAGAGAGCCTGACCAAATTCATACCTAAAAAAGGAAAGGTGATACATTTGCTTAATCAATGAACCATTGGAAACTTCTCTAATGTAATTAAAGAATGAAATCGATATCACACCCATATTTTTTTCCACTGAAAAAAATCCCCTGTGATCCCTTTAAGTTTTATGAAGTACTTTAAAGTTTGTAGACACACACACAAGAACGTTCACATTGCAGTTGTTGACAATTTGCAACAGTAGATCAGGCAATGTGGCAGGTAACACCAGGTTAATTACACAAATATTTCCAAAGACTTTTCCATGTGTAGGAGACTTGTAAAGCATGCTACATACCTTAAAAATCAGGTTTGGAACATGGTTCCTAGGCTAAAACTTAACAAGTCGTGCTATCACCAAGTAGCAACAGCATTCTATAAAAAAAAACCTGCCAGAGTGTTTTGGAGACTATTAGACTTTTCAACAGTTAACCCTTGATAAACACTGAAATCTGACCTATGGTTTTGAGGAAAAAAACTTCTAAACAACCCATTGATTGTTCTAGGTTAAGTTGATCCAGGTGGATGTATTAAGCCATATTTCTGGGAGAAGACCTGTGACTGATGGTGGACAATAAGGAAAGAGAAGGGTTGGATCTAGAATGATAAGGCCTGAGTTTGAATCCTGATGCAAACTCTCAGCTGCTGAATTGTGGGCCACAAACTCCATGTCTCAACCTCAGCAGCTGCTTCTCTTAAAATGATCCTATCTTCCTCACTGTGCTACTTTTAGGATCATGTGGGACAGTGGAAGTAGGTACATAGTGCCTGGCAATTTATAAAGTGCTTTCATATCCAATAGGTAAAATTTTAGCTTATTGACTTCCAACAGTTTCTGTCCCTACTTTGTAGTCTTATGGGATGGGTTCCAACACCATCATGGCAGTATGAGTTTTCCTATACATGGGTGATTATAAACAAAGAAGCACACCTTATCTCTCCACCACTAGCATTTTTCATCCATTCATCTTAGCACTCAACAAACAATAATTACATCTTAACATCCTAACTCTGAATATAGTTATTAGGCTTTAAAGAAGTGAACACAGTGAGACAAAGAACCTTGTCTCTGATCAAAGGGTATCATTACATGAGAGCCAAGAGTCAGCTCTTTAACTTCCAAAACTTGCAATATTAAGAAGGATGATCTTTCTAAAATCATTTTATGGATGTGATCAAACACAAAATTTCATAGTGGTAACATCCTTTTCATAAATAAAATAGTTTTTTAATAAATAAAATTGTTAAGAATGAAATTTCTAACTGTTAGAGGTTATTAACCTCTATAATAGAACTGTTTTTTCGATCAGTCATAAACTGTGTTTTGTTACAAATAATCACAATTAAGTGTTGTATCAGAATATACTTCAAAAATGAAGTTTCAAATATATTGGTATCTTAATGAATATTAAACAAAAATTAAAAATATGAAAAAAGGTCCAGCATACTTCTCCATTTGGAAAGTATACAGCTTGGAACTTCTCTACTTTGAAGTTTATTTTGTCATATCAATACATGCTGTTAAAGTAATTATCAAACTATTTTTAACATGTCACAGGCCATTCAAGTTATTTTCAATTTTGGCAGAAAATTCCATAAAATTCTGGATAGCAAGTCTGAGAACTCACCATACTAACTGGACTTTACAGAACATAAAAGGGTATTTTCTCAGAGAACAAACAATTTTATATGTGACTATCATTACCTGGCATTGACCGGGGTCATGGGGTCATAGAATTCTTGAACAATTCTATTGCCATACCATGCTGTGGCAACTAAAATAGCCAGACCTATGGAAATTCAAAACAAAAGACTGTTAATCACCATGAAACACTGAGCATAAATGCATGGCTCATTAAATTTATATTTTACAAGAATGATTTTTCATCAATAATGCTGACATTTTTAATTTAGTCCATTTTAATTCAGAAGACATTAATTTAGGATGAATAGAGGTTCAAACATGATTTTTTATAAGTGTTCTCTTAAGACAGACAAAAATAACTAGGTTGAAGTTAGGCACATGAATGTTCATGTCATCTTATTCATTTACAGTTTAAGGTCTCTAGCACAAATAACATTCTTTTGGAAACATTCAGGAGATTCATGTCATTTAAGATCTCTTTAAAATAGATTGTTATAAATTAATGTGCTAGACTACTTTTGATAAAACCAAAGACCTTATTAGTAAAGCTCGTCACTTACAAAAGGGAAGGTAAAAATTCTTCTACATTCTTCTTGGCCAAAACGCAAAATTCACATTTTTGAAGGATCAAAATGAATGTAAATAGCTAGATAGCAGGAACACATTGGACCTGGCTCAGAGTACACCAATCACCTAAATTTCTACACCCCTATTGGCCAGATGTTCCAGGTCTTGCCATGAGATTCACTGAGATGCCACATCAGATCAATGTATGCAGCACACTCTCAATTTCTTATGCCTCTCACATTTCAGTGCTCAGTCTTTGTCTGGATTGTAGCTGGCCAGGTTCCTCTACCCATGGGATTTTCCAGGCAAGAATACTGGAGTGGGTTGCCATTTCCTCCTCTAGGAGATCTTCCAGTGATTGAACCCGCATGTCCTGTATTAGCAGGTGGATTCTCTACCATTGAGCCACCTGGGCAGCCCCACAGAAATCACTTAGTCAAAATAATATACTCTATTATTTATTAAAATAAGTATACAATACCTCAATTTTTCTTATCCAAAGAACTTAAATAATTTCTTTTTATAGTCTGGGCTTAGGTGGCGCTGCTAGCGGTAAGGAAAATGCCTGCCAATGCAGGAGATGTAAGAGACACAGGTTTTGATCCCTGGGTCAGGAAGAACCCCTGGAGGAGGGCATGGCAACCCACTCCAGTATTCTCACTTGGAGAATCCCATGGACAGAGGAGCCTAGCAGGTTACAGTACATAGGGTTACAAAGAGTCAGACACAACTGAAGTGACTTAGCACACAGTCTAAAAATTCATCAATTTAGACAGATTAAATATTTCTATGCTACACCCATTACCCATTTCCTCCTACAAAAAAAAGTGGTCCAAACTAATTGTCTCTAATACTTGAAAGGTAACACTGCTGCTTTTGGCTACTTGAGTAGAAAATACGAATACTCTGGAACTTGCAACCCTTACTCCTAGGAAGTCCGTGAGACTGGAGGAGTGATGGGTGGGAGTTACTAGAAGATCAGCAGAGGACAGGTTCTACTCAGTAAGTGTGTTCTTAGCCTTTGGTGTAAAACCTAAGTGTTGGGAATAAAATGCTCTGCAGTAGCAATTTGAATAATCTTTAACCAAATGTTTAGTAAAGCCACAGGCATTCTTCCTTCATTGTTCATGAAATCCACATACTTTTCTTAAAGAGAAAATGAGGAAAAAATCTAATTCTAGTTTTTCCTAGTGATAGATTATACCACTTTTGGAATTTTGGAATGTCATTTCCAAAAACAATAGACTACCATATATAGTTTATATAACAGTATTATTGTTGCTGTTTAGTCTCTAAGTCATGTCTGACTCTTTGTGACTCCATGGTCTGTAGCTTGCCAAGCTCCTCTGTCCATGGGATTTCCCAGGCAAGAATATTGGAGTGGGTTTCCATTTCCTTTTCCAGGCAATCCTCCCATCCAGGGATCAAACCTGTATCTCCTGCATTGGCAGGCAGATTCTTTATTGTTGAGCCATCAGGAAAGCATATGTAATAGTCTATTTCAAAACAATAGATACCTACTGTATATGACATATAATAGTCTATTATTTTATATACATACACAATGTTATATGCACACATTATCTTATTTAATATTAACTTTATTATAAGACTTTACAAATTAACTGTCCATGTCCTCTTCTGGCTCTCATTTTCTCAAAGGTCACATAATAAGATTTGAATAAAGCAATAAATACATATTTATTTTCTATGGAAAATGTAACCTCACTCTTTTATCAAGGTTTTTATTCCAAGACTTTTCTGTATTATTTTCTTTCTTAACTCATTTTTTCTCATTTCCTACCATTCCAACAATCCACCTGAACTCCAAATGCCCTTTCTTTTCATTTATCTATGGGTAAAACCTGTTCATTCCAGAATTAGTACTGCTTACATGGAATAATATCCTCCTCTTCCTCCAATAATCCCAGCCCCATTCATTCCATTCATTCACACCTGTATAATTACACCTTCTTCATGTTCTCTCTCACCATTCCCCATCTTTCCCATGTAGTATCAGTAGAGACACCACAGAAATTTTCTGAATTACACAGAATCGGTCCTCAGTATTTGCTAGATCGAAAAAATCTCTCCCTTCACTTGAGGAGACTGTTTCTAATGAACCAGTTGGCACCTGAAACCTCAGGGAATAGACCTGTCCACTGTGAACACAGATTTCAGATTTTTATTCAGTTCCCATTTGAGAATGTGAAAGTCAACTGGATTTAAAGTTTCTATGTCTTCATATTTTAAAGGAAGTGAATTCAATTGATTCAAGAGCAATAAAGCCAACATAAATCCAACATTATCTAAGGAAGCCAAAAACTAGACCTTAAAAAATGTCAGAAAGAGTTTGATAAGATCTAAGAGGGACAGGGCCTCTCTTACCTGAAATAAGAAAGATCACGCCCCCAAAGACAGCCATCCGCATCTTCTGTGCCTCATCGTCTTCCATGCACTTCATACACTTCATGCCAACGGTGGCCACAAAGATGGCTATTAGTCCCAGCAGGATGCCAATCACCATCAAGGCACGGGTTGCTTGCAGAGTGCCTGACAAAAAATATTTTAAAACATGTAACAATCATGCCTAGGCCAACAAGAGAAGAGTGGTAGAAAGTCAAGTATGTTTCAGTGTTGTATGGAAGACAGAAAACATAACCAGAAGTCAGGAGACCCCAGTTCTAGTGATGCCTTTGCAGGAAACCAACACAGTTTCTCCTCCAGAAAAACAAATATCTTACTGAATGATGAATAAGAATTCCTCCAGCTCTAACAATTTATGTTTTTAACATTATATTCAAAACCCTCTGAAAAATAATTAATGATTTGGTTGAATAGGCTTAGAACACATTGTTAATTCTTACTAATGGAGAATTTCAATTCTGAAATAACAATCATATATTATCCTTAATGTTAAACCATTTATACTTTAAATGGTTTACAATATATCTTGGTAACAGTCAATAGCTTTACACTCCAGTCATCAAGCTGGGGAAAATCTGGGTGAGTGAATTTGGAAGACAAGAAATGAATTTCTCATAGGTTATCTTAGCTGGATAAGCAACACATATCTCCAGTGATGTGGGTGGGGTGGGAGATCTGAAAACCATTTTCTCAGAACAAAACATAATAGCCTTTGAGATGTTATTTTGGAACATAGTAGGTTTATATTCAGAATTATCACACGTGTTTAAAACTATTTAAATTACTATGTTCTAAAATGGCTGACAGTAATTCAATGTAGCACTTCTTAGGATTCCACTAATTTTCTAATTTCTTGCTCTTGTCATTGGTATACTAAGTCATGATCAAATATATAGGGCCAGGTTTGTGATATACCAGTAAATATATTAAAGAGTAAAAGTGTGATGCCATACCTATGGCATAAAGGCACAAATTTTCAAAGAAAAGTGAGTTGAAACTACACTGGTTAGATGAGTTTGACTTCAGATTTATTTCTTCCATCAAATAAAGATCATTATCTCTTTGACAGTGTTAACATATGACAAGTCTTTTTGCAAATATAAAAATTATTTATATTATAATAACAAAGTGTGCCATGTTATGGGTAAGCCAGTTACTATTCTTTGGGATCATGTTTTTATTATGTAAAGTATGAATGATGATATCTCTAACCAGGAAGTTGGAACAATTGACTTCCTAATGGTCTCAAAACTGGATGACATGATAGAAAGGTTTTATATCTCAGTATCTAACTTAGACTTAGGCTCAGTGTCAGTAATTTTAGGGTTGAGAATTTAGGCTACAAATCATAATTAACACTAAAGATTTCTAAAACATCAATTTATTTAAATTTGTTAATAATTCCATCCTTGCCATAACCAGGCAATCTATGATAAAATCATAGTAACCTCTTTCTGGAAGTATCAAAGACATTTTTTTGACTGTATATGAGAGATATTTGGGAAGCCAATATAAATTTTTACTTGATTTAATTAAAAAGCAAACTAAAAGCACTCTCATGCTCCCGTCATAGGTTCATTTCCCCATAAACACACGTGGGCAAGTGTGTGCCCAACTTATACACTTATTTGAAGATTGAAGGTTGGCACAAGAACTTCTGAATCAAAACACATTTCATGGATCATGGGTTACCAGGAATTATAGCTGCTTATAAGATTATTATGAAACCTCCCTTTGAATCACCAACAATACTATGGTATGAAGAGAAAAGTACCAAGGACTCCATAATTATGGTGTGTCCTTCCTTCTGGTTTGCCAACAGTTTTGCAAAGGCAATCATGCTCAGAAGGAAAATAAAAAATAAAATAAATAACCTCTTCTACATAACTGAGTTTTCCAATCTGGTCTTAAGTGCCACTCAGAAAGAAAGCATTTCAGTCAAAGGAACACTGGAAAAAGAGATGCTGAAAGTCTCAGAGATGATTCATGTGGAGGACAGGGTGACCACTCATCCATTTTGCCTGGCTCTCTAGGATTTAAAACTACAAGTCTTGCCTTCTGAGAAGGTCTTCAATCCTGGACAAACTGGGAAAGCTAGCCACTACTGGAAGATGGTTGGATGTGGAAAGTAAAATGGAGAGGGTTAGCAAGGTAAGCAGAAGGCATTTATCATGTACAATTTTGCAAGCTAGGGAAAAGGGTTTGGAGTTTATTCTAAATGTGAGCAGAAGCCATTTAGGGTCTTAAAGGAGGAATGAAAAGATTTTTTACCCTCTGTCTTCCTCTGACAGCCCTTCAAATATGTATAGCTTTTTACTTCTCTCAACCACCTTTTGCTCTGTCTGTCCATTAAGATCAATTTTCCAACCTTTATTGACCACTTTGGTTGCTTTCTCTGATGTCTATGTTCTCTACTTTGAGTTGTAGGGCTTCACACGAGATCCAGCTTCTATAATCATTCTGATCTGTACTTCATGTGTAAACAGCAGGCCACCAGCCCAGCAGGTCTGAGCACTTGGATCACAAGCTACTCTTCACGAGGAGTCTGCTGGGCCTCAAGCTCCTGAGTCAGGCCTGTATAAAACCACCCAGGCAGGGAGCGTAAATGGATCAACCACTTCAGGACTCCACCTTCAGTTGCCTGGGATTATCTCCTTTTCACAGTCTTCATCTCTTGAGTTTGTTCTCCTTTCAGTTCTCAAAGAAAACATATTTAATTCACACCCCATTTTATTCTTTCCACTACTTTACAAAATTTCTAAGGGAAAGGAACAGATATTTTGTTCTGTGTGCTACAAACCCTAGTAAGTCTTATAGTATAAATAATTATTTGCATAATGCATAAAAATAGCAGGAAAAATGGGGGAGAACCTATACTCAGGAATCATATAAACCATATATTGCAAGGAGATCATGTTTCATTTTAAACAATCTGATAAAGCAATAGTGTTATTTTGTGAAGCAGTATTTTTTCATTTATGTCCTGACATCCACTGGCTTAGGAGATGTCTGTGTCTGTATTTTACAACACTAGATGGGCATCAAACACAAAATCTCATCTTGCTTCACTGGAGATATTTGGATGAATTCTTAACTATAGTGATATGTGGGGAGAAATGTAAACATAGGGGAAAAAAGGCTGAGAATCATAACAGCATGAAAACTCACTAGTTGGGCACATGTAATGGATTACAAATCAAAGTAAGCAAGTGTTACGTTACAAGTTATGAGGGTTTCACATGCAGATAGAATCTAAATTGCACAGTTTTAAGCTGGAACCAGATGAATCCTCCAAATTAATATCTTATGGAAGCTTTTTAAGTCAGAGAGCTAAAATATGTAATCATGGGCTCCTTGATAACTTGGCCAAATATTTGTTCATATTTCTATTCAAAGCTCTTAGAACAGTGCCTGGCAAGCTTCATGGATTATTCAATCCAGGATCAATTAATTTAAATTTGAATATGTCTTTATCTTTTAAAAATTCATATATAAGGTAAAAATATCTTTTGTGTTAAGCTTAATTTTTGAAATAATACTGAGAAACACCTCTTAGAAAGCCTCAAGATACTAAAATCTTGCTACATAAAGTCAGATCTAATTTAGATTATTAAAAGCTAGAAATTCACCTACGGAGAAAAAAAATCATACTTTTTGTTTAACCGAATCTAATTTTAAAAAAATTCCTAAATTATGCATCTAATGAGCTTCCAAGATGAAGTTTTTTCCTGGTGGAACAATGACCAGCAGGGCAGAGAAGTTGAGAAATATTTGAAAGCCACCAAATATTTTAGGCCAGAGAGATAAAGTCTTGAACTATTAACTCTGAGTTGACCTGAGTGGCTCCAATCTGAAGCAAATATGTTCCTTTCTGGCCCATTAAATTTGCCTCTACAATATTATTACCACTGATTAAAGCTGTCTTTGGAGAAAATGGTTAGCAAACATTCAACAAGGTACACTATTTATTGTTCCTCATAATTATTCAGCAGTACATGGAGAAGGCGGTCTTTTAATTATACTTAGCTAGACTGATAATCTTGAGATTAAAGACTCCCTAAGGAGTTCTTAACACTTGCAACCTGAAAGTATAATTTGAAAACATATTCACAAAGATCTCTACTTACGAGACAAGAAATGAGTTAGAAGTTACTGATCTACTACAGAGAGGTTAATCAACATAGGCGAAGAAAGACAAGCAGAGACAAGTCAGTGGAATTTTTTTTTTTTCTAAAGCATTTCTAAAGTCTTACTATACAAGCAGCAAAACGTCTTTAAATACCTGGCATTGTTCATGCTATTTACTAGCCATATTATTATATTATTACCCTATTATATGTCATAAATAAAGAAGAGTTTAATTATATCTCTATCTTCATGCAGTCCCTCTTTGCATCAGTAGTTGCTTAACAAGTATTAAGCAGATAAACTGACCACTGGGTGACTAGAACAAAAATACTCTTTTCTCTTCCGCAATTAAATGAACTCATCACAGACTGTCACAGAGCTATACTCCCATGACATCTTCACTTATTAAATTGTTCACTTTTAGTCAAGTTCAAAGTTTCTCAAGAGTCTTCACTGTTAGCATTTCCATTTGATTGATGTATGAACTGGTGGCCACTGGCTGTGACCTCAAGACTCCAACACAGTCAATAACTGTGGTCTGGGATAAGGCAGGACTTAACCGCTTTTCAGGATGTTCCAAACATCTTTGCTATCTTTTTTTGTTTCTTACAAGAAATTGTCTCATGATTAAATGTGTGCTTCTATGTTACTTCTGTGCCACGTAATCATCACTTCAATCAAGGAAGCCTAAACTCTGCCACTTGCCTATGTCCTTTGCATCACGGCAGTTAGTAACAAAGACTGTTGGTGCTGAAAGGAATCAACATTTGCACATTATCAGTCATCTTAGCTGCATTTCTAGGAACAAGGATAGGGCCTGGCTCATGCTGGTTGAATGGATGAATGAGTCATGGATTCATCTCCCTGTTCCTCCCACTCTGCCCTACTTTACAAGCGGGGAAACTACAGTCCAGAGAGATCAAGTGGCTCACCACTATAAACATGGACTAGTTCATGTAGAACCAGGGTCAGAACTGAGTACTCAAAACTTGGATTTTGACTTTTACCATTCCAAAAATGAGAACTAATTCTCAAAACAGATCTGAACACAAATGGCCCCTTAAACACCAGTGGTTCAGCAGGCCTAATGCAGTCTAGGGAAGTGTAAGGAGGTGCCCTCATCTCTGCCTCTGTGTCAGAGACCGTCCAAGTCAGTCATTTTATTCTTTGATTGAGCCTGACATCATGGTGAGAGTTCTGGGAAACTTCACCGACAGCCAATACTCATTAAAGCGCACCTACACACATGTGGATTCATGTAAAGCAAGTTGAACAGGCCAGAGGAGCTTATAAACAAATTACAGAATCCTAAGGTTAGATGAGACTTACAGAGAGTCTAGCCTAACCTCCCATTTGTCTGGGACTTGGATTTTCCCTACAGCATTCTTTCAAAATGCTTATTTATTCCTCTGCCGGCACACCTCCCACCATGCAACCTCCTGGGGCAACCCAGTCTTTGGACAGCTCTAGCTATTAAAGTCAAGCCAGGAGAAGCAATTAACTAAGCACATGAAATAGGAACTAGCTTGCCAAAAGTTTGAAAACTGAATCAAAACAAGTCAAGATGTACAGTTTAATCAAGAAAAGCAACTCTATCTGGCACTGTCTTTTGCATATTCCAACTATCAGTCATCAGTGTCAATAAACATCGATTCCTGGATGGAAGTGAAACTGTCTCAGCCACAGTAAAACCACAATCCATGGTGTATTATTTGTTTACCCAGGAAGTTCCCCAGTTACATTTTCATAAACCGCTTTGTAAGAACCATCTAAAGAAGCCTTGCTGTATCTCATTTTTGACATTGCCTTAAGCACACTGTATCCCTTCAGACACTGCCCTGTGCTCTTTGCAGCTGACACTAGTTAGAGAAGGGGAACCAGGGATTTTAGCACATCTAGTGCTATAACCTCTATAAATCCCAGAATCTGAGCCCTAAATTGCCAAGTGGGCTCCACTGGCAAAGAGAACAAGCTACAATTTTAAGAAACTTCTAAGTTTTTCACCTAAAAGCACTTTGAGGAGTGCAACTTGCTTCAAGGAGCACTAGTTATATGTACAGATAAGCCTGTTCACCTCTGGATATCACGCTACTACACCAAAAACAGCCAATGAATCACCTCCCAGGTCTCTACATCAGGTGGGCGTGAGCACAACTGTCCAGGTGGAGAAATGGAGACAGGTAGGCTCTCTGGGCTCCATCCAAAGGCATCTAATGAGTCACTGGCAGGTTGGGAAGTACACCTGTGAGTCAAAGCTCTCTCTTCTGAGAGCCAGTTTTGAGAGAAAGGCCTCAGCCCCACCTTCGATAAACACTGGCATTAACCAAAAGGAAAATAGGAACTGACATGGAGTTTAAAAAAAAAATAAAAATCATCAGAAAGCAATCTCCAAAATGGGTAAAGGAAAGGTATTGTTTAGATTTTCCACCATAGCTTTAAAAATCATAACAGTTATGTTAACTAGGAATAAATGAAAATAAAACATTTTAACACATCATCATGTGTAGGGATAACCTGTTTCAGTGATTACAACATGGGTCGATCTGATTTCATTTGGCCGTTTAAGGAAGGTAAAAGGAAGTCTATTTGAACATGTTGAAAATGAACTACTAGTACTTTCCTGGTGGTCCATGGGCCAAGACTCTGCACTCCCAGTGCAGGGGAGCCAGGTTCAATTCCTGGTCAGGGAACTAGATCCCACATGCCACAAGTAAAAGATCCAAGGTGTCCCCAAAAAGATCAAAGATCCTGAGTGGCACAACTGAGACCCGGGGCAGCTGAATAAATATAATTTGAAAGATACTTAAAAATAAGAAAATGAATCATTTTGATCAGAGGAATCAGAGCTATACCTGGAATTGTCCTTAGAACCATCTCCATCTGCCAGGGCTTCAATATGACATGCCAAATGCCATACAATTCCTTACGCGTATTTACCCATGAGGAGATTCAATGATTATATAAAGACATATACTTAATGTACTCATTATATTTGGCATAAAAGAATCCTAATATGGGAACTCTGAAAAGCTGAAATGGCAACACTAAAAACCACCATGTGTACACTGACTCAGAAATTCCACAGGTACTCAAGAGTTTTAAACAGATTTGGAACAGAGTGAACAACTCTAAAGGGCATGGCTTTTGACAAAACCACACACAGGAGGTGGACAAAGCAACTGAAGTAAACTTGAGCGATGACTTGAACACTGCTTACCATCAGCACACAAAGGGGACTGGTGGGCAGGCTTGTTTGTCTAGGCCAAGGCTAAGGCAGCTTTTATTCAAGTTAGTTCAAGTGCATGACAGACACAAGTTCAGGACAACTAATGTCATATCTCAAGGAAGCTACTCTAGCGATGAATTGTTATTACCTAAGTAAGCAGGAATTTAATGAATTTCTGACAAAACACTCAGAAGTTTGTATTTTAAAAAGCAATAAAAGAAAAAATCCATCCTGTCACCCTTCTCTCCACCATATCTAGGACTATTTCTCTCTACATGATCCTGCACAAACTTATGAAAGAAAGAAGCCAGCAGTCATTACATAGAATTTCCTCTGTGGAAGACAGAAACTCAGAGAAGACCCGCCCTCTCTCTCCTGACTTCTGCATTCATTAGCTGTATCTCCTCAGTGGCTTCATTTTTTCCTTTATATAATGGAGGGAGATAATTTTGAATTTCTCTTTCTTCTCATCCTTTTTCCACCTGCCACCCACCTTCACTTTCCAAAATAAGACCATACAATCTACCTCCTCTGAAGACTCCTGGTCTGAGAGCTAAACTTTCTGGGGAATCTTAAGAGACTGACTTCTTCAAGGAGTCACTGGAGGGAAAGACTTCCTCACACTTGTTTAGTTCCTCAGTCGTATCTGAGAGTCTGCAACCCCATGGACTGTAGCTTGCCAGGTTCCTTCTGTCCATGGGATTCTCCAGGCAAGAATACTGGAGTGGGTTGCCATTTCCTTCTCCAGAGGATCTTCCTGACCCAGGGATAGAATCCAGGTCTCCCTCCCTGCAGGCGGATTATTTACCACGGAGCCACTGGGGAAGCCCCTCTTCACACTAACTGGATTTTAGAAGTCAAAAGAATCAGAAGATTCAAACTCAAGTGTGAGAAGACACTAGGTTGTGACAATCTATGTAGGAACATGATTTCTTCTCATGATAACTCATAGTAGAGACAGAGAAAACAGTTATACTTAATAACTGGCATTATCTATTTAATTTTACAAACTGGAGATGCTTTCAGGCTCCAAACTTTTCAAGGCACATCATTTTCTTGCCCTAACCCTACAGTTCTTCAATTCTCACAGAATCTGAGAATGTCCAGGAAAGGCCTAAGAGCTCAAATTCGAGTTTGGCTCCCACTTGCTCAATTGCCACCCCACTCATGGGTATGTAAGATGAAACCCACACCATGAGAAGAGTGTCACTTAGGGAGTTATAGGAAAAATTAGAGCTTAGGTCCGGTTGTCCCTTTCCCTAAACCAGGGTTCTCTCTACTACCTTATGGCGGGGCACATGATCAGAAGACTTGATCCACTGACGGTTGACAGACATGTAATCACACCACAGAACCATTTGATAGCCACTACTCCAAAAGGGAGTCATTTGGGGTTGGGTCCCTGTAGCTCAGACAGTAAAGAATCTGCCGGCAATCCAGGAGACCCGGGTTCGATCTCTGGGTCGGGAAGATCCCCTGGAGGAGGAAATGGCGACCCACTCCAGTATTCTTGCCTGGAGAAGCCCATGGACAGAGAAGCCTAGCGGGCTACAGTCTGTGGGGTCGCAAAGAGTAGGACACGACTGAACGATTAACATTGCACCACCCTGAGTCACAACTGGGGGAGTGGGGAAGGCACTCACTGTTCAGATTCAGCAAGGAGTCGAAGACTTTGCACTGGATCTGCCCGGTGCTCTGCGACACGCAGGACATCCACAGCCCCTCGTAGATGGCCTGGGCCGTCACGATGTTGTCACTAGCATAGGAGTAAACCTTCCACTGGGGCAGCGCCGTGCTGACGATGGAGCCGATCCAGCCCAGAAACGCCAGGATGAAGCCCAGCAGCTGCAACCCCGCGTTGGCCATGACTCGCTCGGGCGCCCGCGCTGGCTCAGGCGCAGCAGGTGCACAAGGCGGAGTTTGCAGGTGCGCACCCGGGACTCCCGGGGGTGACGGAGCCTAGCGGAGAAAGTTATTGCAGGGAATCCTGCTCCCTGCGCTGACGTCGGAGAAGCTCCGGGACCCGCTCCGGGTCCGGGTCCGCGTCTTGGTCGGGGCTGCAGTTCGGAGGTGAGAAGCTGAGGCTGCTCCGGGACTGCGACTGAGATGCAGACCCGCTGGGCGCCGCGATTTAAAGCAGCCCCGCCCCCCGCCTGACCCGGCCGCCGCGCAGCGCCGTCTGGCGGTTTCTGGGCGGGTTGCGGGGAAGCGAGAGGCAGCGCGGGAGCCCGCGATGGGGCCCAACTCTGGGGACAAGGTCCTGCCAGCCAAGTGGGGACAACTCGAGGAGGATCAGGTACGCATAGCGTCCCGGTGCCGCTCTTTTCCTCTTTTTTCTCCTCTTGCCCTTTTCCTCTGTGAGCCTTCCCAGGCTTTGCGTTCATTCAATCCACATTTATCCAAAAATGACTACGTGTGTCTAAACACTAAAAAATGCCAAGATGAAAAATTAAGACCTCAAGGGACGCACAGTTTCATTTTCGACTTCCCGCCCGCCGATTAAAAGACATTTCTATGGTTCTCCACCCCTCTAACCTCCCTCACACACTTTCCTCCCTTTCCGTTCAGCCTCCTCCCCATTTTCCTTTCCTCCCAATGCCCTTTCTTCCCTTCGAAGTCTCTCTTAGACTCAAAAGAAATGTTGATACTTTATTCATTAGGAAACTGAGGCCCAGAGAGGAAACGTGATTTCCATAAGGCCATACAGCAAGCTGATAGCATATGCAGAACTCTGGTTCTCAGCCCGCTCTGCCCAACCACATCTCAGCTTGGCCGAAATATTTGTCTTTTGAGCTTCCCTGGTGGCGCAGAGGTAAAAAAAAAAAAAAAAATCTGCCTGCCAATGCAGGAAAGAAAAGAGACACGGGTTCAGTCCCTGGGTCTGGAAGATCCCCTGGAGAAGGAAATAGCAACTCACTTTGGTATTCTTGCTTGGAAAATTGTATGGACAGAGGAGCTGAGTGGGTTACAGTCTATGGGGTCTCAAAAAATACCTCAATGAGTAGGACTTGACTAAGCACACACACCCATCCTTACGGAAATGCAGCCTACCCTCCACCACCCCTCACTGTACACACCCACACCCACACCCAGCCTACCCTCTGCCACCCCTACACTTGAACACACACACACACACATCATCATCATCCTCTTTCTCACAGCACTTTGTCTTAGAGCAGTGATTCATTCTCAGAGGGACCTGGCCACCCGGGCCCTCTGCCCCTCCAAAGGGTGTTTCATTAATGAATTCTTGGATGTTATTCATCAGAGGTGACAGCATCTAAAAAGTCCCCCCAAGTAGAAAGAGATCTGTCCTGGGATTAGAAGTCCAAGTTCTGGCTTTTGCAGTGTGACTGGCTGTGGCCAGCACCTCAGATTTTAGTTTATTCAGCCTTTAGTTTTGCTCTGTGGGTCTCTAAAGCTTCCTTCTTTGTAGTTGCTCAGAAGTACCTCAGATGCTGTGGTTTGGAATAATTAAAATGTTTTCCCAACCTCTCTGTGTGTGTGGTGCCAGTGTGGTGGGAGGAGAAGCTTTTATGGTTTTAATAAAAACAGAAGCACCTCCCAGGCAGAAATAAACTTGCAAAAGGGAAAACAAGATATGTTTCAATATTTCCTATGGCAACTGCCAGTTTGTATTAAAGAGGGAGTTAAAAAAAATTTTCATAGTGTGAATGAGAGCAGTGAAGAGAACTCTGCCCCTTGGGGGAATGTTGGTGATGCAGGAAGGGAAGCTACGCATGTGTGAGGTGAGACAGAATATGGGAATCTCTGCACCTTCTGCTCAATTGTGCTGTGAGACTAAAACTATACTTTTAAAGAAAATATAAAAAAGCAAAACCCCCCAAACCCCACCACCCTCATTTCTACCTGGCTATCATCAGATACCTTTGGAAGGTTTCCAAAGGACAAGTCTGCATGGAGATTTAAGGACTAGCAATGAAGATGGTGGACTTCTTTGGTGGCTTAGTAGTAAAGAATCCTCTTGCAATGTAGGAGATGCAGGTTTGATCCCTGGGTGGGGCAGATCCCCTGGAGAAGGAAATGGCAACCCATTACAGTATTCTTGCCTGGTAAACCACATGGATAGAGGAGCTTCGTAGTCTACAGTCCATGGGGTCTCAATAGAATTGGACGCAACTTAGCAACTAAACCACCACCACCACCAATGAAAAGGGTAACACATAAGCTAGATGAAGAGATTTAATTTGGGATAAGCAAGAATTAAGCAAGTGGTGTCCTTCCTTATCTGAAAGCCTCCTCAGACCCTGGGAAGGCTCTCAGGCTGCTCTGTAGGGCAGGATCACATCCAGGCTAAGTCCTCAGAGTCTGGACCCAGAGTTATTAATTCTTTCTATACCCAGAGGAATGTTCTGTAGGGTCCTGTGAGAGATATCAATCATATTTGATTTATTTATTCCCCAGGACTGTTAAGCTCAGGGGAGGTTCTCAGACTTTGCTTAGGAGTGGACCACCATCATGTGAATCGAAGTCTTATCTTTTTGTTCCAGTCAATTCAGAATTAAGACTATTAAATTTTTGTCTTTGTTTTTTAGCTTAGGGTAATGAAGACATGAGTTTAATTCATTGAATGTATTTGTGCACAGGCCTTTTAATGTATATTAGGATCTGTTTTTATCAACCTACAGTTGTCAGGGAATTAGAGGGATGAACTCTGTGGTCAGTATGGCCCCATGTTTTTTGTTTTTTTAGTCCAGGTCTGTGTGAGACTGATTACTTCATTGCCCACGGCATATTTGTGAGGCTGTGGTTGATGCTGTTTACTCCACTGTGATCCATGCCATCTCTGGCATATCTAATCCTGTCTAGTTTTCTGTCCTTCCCTCAGAGCAGATAGGTGAGATAATGGCTCACCATAAATCCATCAACTTAAAGAGGAAAACAACTTACAGATATTGGTCTTTAAATATGAAGTATAAACAATATAGAAGGCTCTGTGATCAAGAAATTTCTAGAAAGGCTGGTGATAGTATGGCAAATACCCTGGCCAGCTGAGTAGGAAAAGCTGGCTAGGTATCTTCAGACAAATTACTTCCCTTCTCTTTCTCAGTTTCTCTATCAATAAAATTAGGAATTGACTTCTAGAAGGTCACTCAAGGCTAAAGCTTTATGACTTTAAGTAATTATAGCTGATACTAGTGGGTAACACACTATCATCACCAAATGTTTAGCTCAGAGGTTTATATATACCATCTCCTATGTGAGGTGACAGAGACACAGAGATGTCAGATCATGTTCCCAGGACTGAATTCGGTAAATGTTGGGGTTCCAGACTATACACTTTAACCCTAAAGCTCGCGCCTTTAAGCACTGTCCTACAGGAGTTCCCTTGTCAATCAAATTGAATAAGGGTCCTTGGCTTTTAGGAATTAGGCATCCTTATGTGTTTCTCTCTACTCTATGACTGACTTCCTGCTTCTTCCTGTCTCTTCTTAATCTCTGCTGCTGCCCACTAAGATTCTGCACTTTGGGGATCTGGAAGCATGTGGGGAGAGTGTTGCTGCCAAGGAGGGAAGTATGAGTGAAAACAGCACGTAGTCTGCTGGTTTACTCCATATGTGACTAATACTTGAGCTCAGCCGTGATCCTGAGAACAGGAATCAGTACAAGACATACACAGAGAGATGGAAGTAAGGTGAGACTAAGGGTGATAGAAGAGACAAAGAAACACAATCCTAAGAGATCCCAGAAATGGTGAATGATGAGAAATGCAAAAGTTGTTGGAAGGTAATTGTTTCACTTAGGGACAATGTGTGTTACTATTGACTTTTCAGGGCTTCTCAGATCGTAAACGCAGAGTGGATGAAAGTATTTCTAAGTAAACAATTGACTGTAGAATTATTTAGGACTTATGAGAAGAATCAGAGTACAAGTGTGAAAGTTTAACATGAATTCTAGCATTAGAACATGAAGATTACCAATACTAAGAATGTTGGTGCTTTCCTGTCATAACCAACACTTAAAACAGTCCTTTGAATCCCCTTGGGGTTTTAGAGGAGGTAGCAAGATGTATGGTTTAAAACACAAACATTTGAATCCTAGTTCTATCACTTAGGGGCAGAGTAACTTCAGAAAATTTATGCAACATGTTTGAGCATTAGCTTTTTCCTCTTTAAAATGAAGAAGTAAAACTTTATTGTGTTGTGATGGTTAAGTAGGCTAATATGTGTACATTACTTGTGACAGTAGTTAGTACATAGTAGGCACATGGAATGATGGTTATTGTATCAGGTAGAACAGATATATTTATTAACCCAGCCACTTACAAATGATACGTTTGTTCAGAAAGACTCTTTTTCTTGCCTTCATTCTATTAGAATCTCACTTAATGTCATTCATAGTTGAATCATGGTGGCAGGATATGAACTGTTTCTAGCATGCAGATATAATTTTATGTTCAGAAGTTGAAAAGGCAACAATGAGAGGGATGGGGATTTTAGATGAGATGTCTCAGCTCCGTCTTGTGGCCCTGGACAGTTTTCACCTCCGAGTCCTTGGCAAGTGTCCTTGGCAAGTACTAAAGGCCAAGGGGCTTTTTCCTACAATGGGGTGAGCCAGGAGCAGAGGGAGGGTGGAGTCATGGTACCAAATGCAGATCAGCATAGTTCTTCAAAGGGTTAAGTGGGAAAATTCTTAGTTTGTGAGTTGTAACCAGTCTTTGTTTTGTTACGTGAACTTAAATTTCCTTCTTAGGTCTCCCCATAAGCTCCCAGCCTCAAAAATCTATCTCCTCAGAGAAAAAAAGAGGGAGAGAGAAAAAAAGATGGAATTCTACTATAAAATTGACTCTTTGAATCATAAAAACTTCCTTTGAAGCAAGTTGGTGAAGGATTGTTCACTTACTTTATTTTGTTTGTGTTCTGTTTGGGGGAAGGTTTCCTTTTAAACATCAGGGATGTTAGAAATAGCTCCCTAGTTTGATAATCAATAATCAAGGTCAAATTGTGATATTTTACTTTAAATCTCCTTAATGTAACACTAACTGTATCAGGCCAAGTTCTCCAGAGAAACAGAATCAATAGGAAATATAGATATAGTTAGATAGATCATCCTTATATTGAACATAATGTTTGACAAGTTACAACGTGCTCATGTGTGTTGTCTTGTGTCTGACTCTTTGTGACCCCATGGACTGTAGTCCATCAGGCTCTTCTGTCTACAGAATTTTCCAGGCAAGAATACTGGAATGGGTTGCCATTTCCTTCTCCAGGGGATGGATCTTCCCGATCGAAGGATTAAAGCTGTGTCTCTTGTGTCTCCTGCATTGGCAGGCAGATTCTTTACCAACAGTTCTAACTTGGAAGCAGGCAAGATATTAATAATATGTTATATATATTATAACATTATATGTATATATATAGAGAAGGATAGATGTATTTCAAATAATTATTTATTTATCCTTTATTCATTCTAATTATTCTTTATTTTAGAGTTGACTCATGAAATTGTGAAAGCTTCCAAGACCAAAATGTGTAGTTAGGCCAGCAAACTGGAGACTCAGATAAGAGTTAGTGTTGCAGTCTTGAGTTCAAAATCTTGCAGTCTTGAGGATTCCTTTTTCATCCTCTGAAACATCAGTTCTGTTCTGAAGGCTTTCAACTGATTAGATGAGGCCTGCCCACATTATGTAGAGCAATCTACTTTACTCAAAGTCTAGTGATTTAAATGGTAATCACATCTAAAAAGGAGCTCCCCGGTAGCTCAGCTGGTAAAGAATCTGCCTGCAATGCAGGAAACCACAGTTCAGTCCCTGGGTCGGGAAGATCCCCTGGAGAAGGGAGAGGCTACCCACTCCAGTATTCTTGGGCTTCCCTGGTGGCTCAGACAGTGAAGAATCTGCCTGTAATGCGGGAGACCTGGGTTCGATCCCTGGGTTGGAAGATCCCCTGGAGATGGGAATGACTACCCACTCCAATATTGTGGCCTGGAGAATTCCATGGACAGAGGAGCCTGGCATGTTGCAGCCCATGGCTTCTCAAAGAGTCAGAACACGACTGAATGACTTTCACATCTTTAAAAAATACCTTAACATCAACATCTATACTGGTGCTTGACCAAACAACTGGCCACTACAGCCTGGCCATGTCATCACACTAAATAATACCTAATTTATTTGGATCCCAAGAGCTTTATTTGCATGAACTCACTTAGTACTCAAAAAGCCAGTAAGTGAAGTATTGATCATAACAGATAAGGAAAGTGAGGCCCAGATAAGCAAAGTATTAATAGTTTGCCCCAAGTTACAGAGCTGGTAAGGACAGAATTGGCATTCAAACTCAGTAGGTCTGGCTTCTGAGGCAGAGGGCTTAGGTGGTGACCTGCACTAACCTGAAGCGCATGTTTATATTTATCTCCTTTGTGACTCTTCCAACCACCCGTACAGGGACATCGGCAGACTGAGACCTCAACAAGTCTCCAAGTCAAAGTCATATCAGAGTGAGTAGTAGGTGCTCAGAAAGTGTTGGATAATTAAGTAAATGAATGAACAGATGAATAGACTGATGGAGGAAGGATCTGTAATCTTGATGATGAGGGATCTGAAGCATTACCATGCAATGGTGAGTAAAATCAGTTTTGACTCTCGAAGAGATCCAGATTTTTTGTGGTGTGGGTGGGAGATCAAAACAAAAAGAAATTGCAATGTGATAAAGATTGTAATTGTTAATACCTTGGTCTTTGGGATAAGACTGAATTGATGTGAGACTGCTTTCTTTCTTCATTAGACACAATACTAGATAAGTTAGTGCATCTCTCCATGATTCTTCTTTCCCATATGAAAAATAAAATAAATGAGGTAAAGCAGAGAGTTGTGGAAAGGAAACAGATTGATTGAGATTGTGTCTATTGTATGCTGAGCCCTGTACCCAGAATGTGGACAACATTTAATCAATGACAGTTATATTGTAAGAACCTCGGTGAGTGTCCCAAGGCCAAAGAATAGAGAGTGGTAGGCTGATTTTATCAGGCTGAACTAAATATTTGAACTAAATTCCCAAGAATTTATACCAAAATGTAGAGCAGAGTTACAGACTGGTGAGCAGCATTTCAGATTTGGCCTGAAACAAAAGTTTCAGATTTTTTGTTTGAAGTGCCCAAGAGTTTTCCAAAAATTAAATTCATTTTAACTTTGAGAAATTAGAAGATTCCTCTTAAAAAAAGTCTAGAGTCTGATCAAAAAGAGATGGCCATACTGCGTAGCTCTGGATAGGCTCTTTGGTTTCCTATTTCTCCACAATGTCTGCTGTTCTTTCTTCATTCATTTATGTTACTTCTCTGGACACTATAGGCTCTTGATGCCAGTGTGCACATAGGAAGTACGTGTAGTAAGTAGCTGAATTGACAGGACTTGTATGCTATGCTAAGGAGTGTGGGGTTTATCATATCTTAGGCAATCAGAAGCAGTCACAGAATTTTAATCATGGGCTTGAGCAGATTTGTATTTTAGAAAGATTTTTCTGGGCTGCTGGAGCCAGAGATAGAAATCAGTTAATGAAAGGCTGTGGAAATAGTACAAGAATAGGTTGGTGAGAGAGTTTGGTCAGTGTCAAAAACAGCAATGTGGGAGGCAGAAAGTAGTGTATACCTGCCAGTGATGAGTTGAAATGAATCTGATATGCCTTTATGTGGTTTAAAATATTTATGCTGAGCCAAGAGTGATAATTTTTTAAAATGCTGGATGGTTTTGTCCATCAACACAGGACAGAAATATTATATATGTCCTTGCATTCAATGGGAAGCAGAACTCTGATTTCCTCTCTAAGTTTTAATCATTTCAAAGATGGAGGAGAAGCTGGACCTTTTGGATTGACACAGAATAAGTCTTTACAGTGGCTCCTTCCTAAGAGATTTTTCAAGGACAATTATATTATGCATGACTGTAAACTGTAAATTGCAACTCTGCTTGTTGTAGAGGAACAGGATTTGGGAAAGGGAGAATTGGTGAGGAAGAATGGGTATTAATGATTACTTCCAATGAATATATAGATGGGAATGATTAATTCTACTTGGGACTATTTGGGTTTTTTTCTTGAGGACAATAGAAAGACATGACAAGGTTTTAAGTAGGAGCAAGACCTGGTCAGGTTTGTTTGATAATGTTTTTAACAATGTTACTCTGAAGAGTAAGGGATGGGTGATGGAGGGGAATTGTGAGTAGGGTACTGCAGTACATTCCAGTTCAAAGAATGTGACTGTGATGTGGATAAATGCCGGAGGCCAGGACTTGGAGGCTCCAAATTAAATGGGAATAACTGGTTGGAAAATGTATGATGGGATTAGTTCATTGGTATGCTTACACCAGTTAGCTATCAAATGAAGGGAAAATTGAAATAGTGTAGTGAAGAGATTTCAACTTCCCCCTCCCATGCTCCTGATTATATGCACTCAGCTCAGTTCAGTTCAGTGCTCAGTCCTGTCTGACTCTTGGCGACTCCATGGACTGCAGTATGCCAAGCTTCCCTATCCATCACCAAATCCCAGAGCTTGCTGAAACTCATGTCCACCAAGTTCGTGATGCCATCCAAGCATCTCATCCTCTGTCATCCCCTTCTCCTCCTGCCTTCAATCTTTCCCAGCATCAGGGTCTTTTCTAATGAGTCATTTCTTCACATCAGATGGCCAAAGTTTTGGAGTTTCAGCTTCAGCATCAGTCCTTCCAATGCATATTCAGGACTGATTTCCTTTAGGATTGACTGAGTGGATCTCCTTGCAGTCCAAGGGACTCTCAAGAGTCTCTCCAATACCAGAGTTCAAAAGCATCAATTCTTCTGTGCTCAGCTTTCTTTATAGTCCAACTCTCACATCCATACATGACTACTGGAAAAACCATAGCTTTGACTAGCCAGATCTTTGTCAGCAGAGTAATGTCTCTGCTTTTTAATATGCTGTCTAGGTTGGTCATAGTTTTTCTTCCAAGGAGCAAGCATCTTTTAATTTCCTGGCTGCAGTCACCATCTACAGTGATTTTAGAGCCCCCAAAAATAAAGTCTTTCACTGTTTCCATTGTTTCCCCATCTATTTGCCATGAAGTGATGGGACTGGATGCCATGATCTTAGTTTTCTGAATGTTGAGTTTTAAGCCAGCTTTTTCGCTCTTCTCTTTCACTTTCATCAAGAGGCTCTATAGTTCTTCTTTGCTTTCTGCCATAAGGGTGGTGTCATCTACATATCTGAGGTTATTGATATTTCTCATGGCAGTCTTGATTCTAGCTAGTGCTTCATCTAGCCCAGCATTTCTCATGATATACTCTGCATATAAGTTAAATAAGCAGGGTGACAATATACAGCCTTGGCACACTCCTATTCCTATTTGGAACCAGTCTGTTGTTCCGTGTCCAGTTCTAACTGTTGCTTCCTAACTTGCATACAGATTTCTCAAGAGGCAGGTCTGGTGGTCTGGTATTCCCATCTCTTTCAGAATTTTCCACAGTTTATTGTGATCCACACAGTCAAAGGCTTTGGCATTGTCAATAAAGCAGAAATAGATATTTTTCTGGAACTCTCTTGCTTTTTCGATGACCCAGCGGATGTTGGCAATTTAATCTCTGGTTCTTCTGCCTTTTCCAAATCCAGTTTGAACATCTGGAAGTTCACGGTTCACATACTGTTGAAGTGTGGCTTGGAGAATTTTGAGCATTACTTTGCTCATCTGTGAGATGAGTGTAATCTTTGGCATTGCCTTTCTTTGGGATTGGAATGAAAACAGATCTTTCCAGTCTTGTGGCCACTACTGAGTTTTCCAAATTTGCTGGCATATTGAATGCAGCACTTTCACAGAATCATCTTTTAGGATTTGAAATAGCTCAACTGGAATTCCATCACCTCCACTAGCTTTTTTCGTAGTGATGCTTCCTAAGGCCCACTTGACTTCGCATTCCAGGATGTCTGGCTCTAGGTGTGTGATCACACCATCATGGCTATCTGGGTCATGAAGATCTTTTTTGTATAGTTCTTCTGTGTATTCTTGCCACCTCTCCTTAATATCTTTTGCTTCTGTTAGATGCATACTACTTCTGTCCTTTATTGTGCCCATCTTTGCATGAAATTTTCCCTTGGTATCTATAATTTTCTTGAAGAGATCTCTAGTCTTTCCCATTCTATTGTTTTCCTCTATTTCTTTGCATTGATCACTGAGGAAGCTCTCCTTGCTATTCTTTGGAACTCTGTATTCAAATGAGTGTATCTTTCCTTTTCTCCTTTGCATTTTGCTTTTCTTCTTTTCTCAGCTGTTTGTAAGGCCTCCTCAGACAACCATTTTCCTTTTTGCATTTCTTTTTCTTGGGAATGTTCTTGATCCCTGCCTCCTGTATAATGTCACAAAGCTCTGTCCATTGTTCTTCAGTCACTCTGTCTATCAGATCTAATCCCTTGAATCTGTTTGTCACTTCCACTGTATAATCGTACAGAATTTGATTTATGTCATACCTAAATTAGGCCTAATGGTTTTCACTACTTTCTTCAATCTAAGTCTGACTTTTGCAATATGGATTCATGATTTGAGCCACAGTCAGCTCCAAGTCTTGTTTTGGCTGACTGTATAGAGCTTCTCCATCTTTGGCTGCAAAGAATATAATCAATCTGATTTCGGTGTTGGCCATCTGGTGATGTCCCTGTGTAGAGTCTTCTCTTGTGTTGTTTTAATAGGGTGTTTTCTATGACCAGTGCATTCTCTTGGCAAAACTCTGTCTCTTTGCACTAACATATCAGATGCACTAGCTGTATATGTATAATATACAGCTACATATATGTATAATATACATATACACATAATATATAATATACATATGTGTACTTGTAATATACATATAATATAGTGCATAATCATTTCCACTAGATGTAAATATTTTCCAATTCAAAAATAAGATGCCTAACATTTATTGAGTCCTAAGTGTGTGTCCTCTACTTGAGACTTTTTAAAAATTAATTAATTTATTTGACTGTGCGGGTCTTCAAATTTTGTTGGAGCATGTGGTATCTTTAATTGCAGCATGTGGGATCTTATTCCCTGACCAGGGATTAAACTAGGGCCCCCTGCTTTGGAGTGATAAATCTTAGCTACTAGACCACCAGGGAAGTCCCTGCCTGGGACTTTTAGAAGGATAAATTTGAATTATCTCCATTGTATTGAAAAAGTATTATCTCATTATCCACTGTTTGCTCAAGGTATAAACTAACTAGCTGTTAAATTATTAGGTAACTGCACTATTTTATAATACTAGCACACTAATTATGATTTGTCTTCTAACACAGCTCAGTGATGCTGTGTCCTATGAAGTGGTTTTAGTCAGTTTGACCACAATGGCTGAGAGCAGTGGTTGTATCTCCAGATTTCCTTCATTCCAGTCCTGGCTTTGCTGGTTGCTATCTGTATAACATAGACAAGTTAGCTATTATCCTTTGGATGCCTCATGTCTTCATATTCAAAATACAAATATTAGTATTACCATCATCATTGGGTAAAAAGCAGGGTGTTAGAAAAGGGTCTGGCACGTATTGACTGCTTATAAGTCTTTTCTCTTATAATAGTTGGTATTAGAGGAAGACGATAGAGATCTGAATCAGTACTAAATAGTGAGAATAGAGAGGGGAGCTAAGAAATTCTGCAATGAAAGAAGCTGTCTTATTGTGCTATGAAATGAAGTATAAGTACATACTTAAAATTCTATAACCCACTGAAAAATAATCAAAATAACTGAAATTAATTTTCCAAAGGCATGTGTGTGTTCAAATTAAAAACTTAACTCTCAGAATAAAATCTGCTGCTGTTTCAGTCCTCTCTCCCATCCTTTTTTTCCTCCACCTGTGAAAGAATTAGAAAAGACTATACTTATTCTATGAAAGTTGCACAAGGTAGAGATTAAACCAGGTGGAACCAAACTCAGTGAGTAAACAGGAGAGATACAAAGAGGACAAAGAACAGGACATTGCAAAATCTGACAGTTGGGAGTGAATTTTAACCGATTTTCTGTTACTCTGCCCTGTACTATCAGACAGCTGTGTGGGGTCAAGGCCACTGGATATGTGCAGATTGCCGGTTGGATACCCTTGACCTTGTTGCTGGCAAAGGCCAAGCCGGCTGGAATTTGGCTGGAAAATATTATCTTCCCTCTAGTAACTGTCTTCCTCTACACTAACCCTCCTTGATTTTAATGGTGGTTGCCACCACATTCCCACGGACTTCAGTAAATATTTACCGAGTACATAATCTACTAAACATGACTTTCGTACTTAGAGCAGGCAAAGACTTGTTTCTGACTTGCTACATTATTACTTTGTGGGAATTCTTTGAGTCCCTTGGCAGGATAGGGGAGAAGCATTAATTATAAACCAGACACTAACCGTAATGATCAATTTATTGGCCACACATGGCTATTTAAATGATAATTAAAATTAAATTTAAAAATTTAGTTTCTCTGGTGTATGTTTCAAGAGCTCAGTATAGTGAAGGGCTACATACTGGACAGTACAAATGTGGAATATCCCATTATCTCAGATTCTTCTACTGTTTAACACTGTACTAGAGTGTGCTGGTCACTCTTCTACAATTGATTTGACCAAATGCACAACCTCTACATTGAAGAATGTGCTTTTTATCTTCCTCCTAAAAATTAGTATATTCATTTCCTATGGATACTGTAACAAATTACCACTAATGTAATTATACATTTACTATCTTTCAGTTCTATAGTTCGGGAGACTGCAGTGGGTCTCACTGGCCTATAATGAAAATGTCTCCAGGGCTTCCTACTGCTCTGGAGGCTCTGTTCCTTGTCTTTGCAGAGTCTCCATGCCGCCTGCATTCCTCAGGTTTGGCTCTTTCCCTCCATCTTCAGAGTGAGCGACTCTGAGCTAGTCCTTTTCTCACTGCCAACTCTCTTCTTCTCCCTTTTTTTGCCTCTCTCTTGCACTTATAAAGACCTTTGAGATAACATTGGTCTCATTAGGATAATCCAAAATAATCTCCTCAACTCAAAGTCAGTTGATTAGCAAACTTCATTCCTTCTACAACCTTAATTCTTCGCCCTTTGCCATGAAATATGACATATTCAGGTTTGAGGAATTAAGGTTCAGACGTCTTTGGGAAGGGCTATTATTCTACCTATCTTAATGAGTTTTTATAAAGTGCAGTGATTTTCCTTGAAGGGAGTGGCAATGTAAATATATTATAGACAATTATTCATATGGTTCTGATTTAACAAAAATTCTAATTACCTATAATGAAATAATTAAATAATAGTTAATTATAAGAAAAATAAAATATTAATAAATATTATGTGCAGCAGGCACTAAGTTCTAAGATTCTAAGAGCTTACATGTATGAACTCATAAAGGGATGGGTGAATAGAGACATTAATAGTGTCTTAATAGTAGTGTGGGATAAGTGGAGACTCAGAGAATATTAATCAGGAAAACAGAATTCTCTTCCTAGCATAGTCACCTACTCACTTGTGCAGTTTCTCTAGATTTAAATTGTTGACACAGATAAAAGTAGAAGACCAGATAAATCTATCCTATGGTTCCTTCCAGTTCTTAAAATTTTCCTTTATATTTTAAGGTAGAAGAAGTTATAAGATTGGAGGAAAAAATGAACAATATTGAGCAATGCAGAACTGCCCCATGTAGCTTCAAAATAAAAGAGTAGGTACAGGAAAACTAAACAGAGGTGATTTAATTATAGAAAATACAGCATGTTTTTATTTTTGTTTCTGGTAAGATATAGAATAATTGAAGAGGTAAAGAAATGGATAAAAATAATCAAACTGAGCCTGAGCCTGGGAACTGTGGGTGCATACACATTGCTTTACTAAGGATCAAAATGAGAAGGAGGAACACCAAGAGAACACACTTGTCTTTCCAGTTAGTTTAGACTGGCATTATTAATTAGTCTGAAATGTGTTTAAACACCCTTTCATCTCCTTGCTTTATTTTAATCAAGTGCTTAGAGAAACAGATGACTGTTATCGCCATTAGAAGAGCTACAATCTTGTCAAAGCGATTAGACTTTATGCAAATAAACCTTTGCTCTCAACAAAGTTCATAAACAACTGAGACTCTGTGCTGTAGCATTCACACATGTGGTATGCAGCAGCTCACTGAAAGATGACCCCAAAGAATAACATAAAGGCTATTTCTGTAAGAGAAGCTTTTTGAATTAAATAAATCTTGAATTCGTAAAGTCACAACTTTCAGGTCAAGGTGTTTAAAAGCTATTTTGTCTAAAGGCTGTCATTCTAGAGATTAATCAGATACTGAGAAATCTTTGTGCCAATAGTACTCTAAATATATTAACAAATTAGCAGTGTTGAGGGCATTAAACACATTAACTTAAATGTTGTTCTGTTGCCAAGTTGTGTCTGACTTTTTGTGACCCCACAGACTGTAGCATGCCAGGCCTCCCAGTCCCTCACCATCTCCCAGAGTTTTACGAGTTCATGTCCATTGAATCAGTAATGCCATCCAGCCATCTCATCCTCTGTCACCCTCTACTTCTTCTGCCATCTAACTTAAATGTATCCTTACTCCAAAACTATAGTTGATATTACATATACCATAAATTGGAAAAGTTCTCTGATTGGAATTGAAACCTATTAGATAAAACTACCTTAAGTCTATCTATTTTTCTCTCTTTTTCTCCTTTACCTTTTGCTTCTCTTCTTTTCACAGCTATTTGGAAGGCCTCCTCAGACAACCATTTTCCTTTTTGCATTTGTTTTTCTTGGGGATGGTCTTAATCACTGCCTCCTGTACAATGTCACGAACCTCTGTCCATAGTTTTTCAGGCACTCTATCAGATCTAATCCTTTGAATCTATTTGTTACTTCCACTGTATAACCATAAGGGATTTGATTTAGGTCATACCTGAATGGTCTAATGGTTTTCCCTACTTTCTTCCATTTAAGTCTGAATTTGGCAATAAGGAGTTCATGATCTGAGCTGCAGTCAGCTCCTGGTCTTGTTTTTGCTGACTGTATAGAGCTTCTCCATCTTTTGGCTGCAAAGAATATAATCAATCTGATTTCAGTACTGGCCATCTGGTGATGTCCATGTGTAGAGTCTCCTCTTGTATTGTTAGAAGTGGGTGTTTTCTATGACCAGTGTGTTCTCTTGGCAAAACTCTATTAACCTTTGCCCTGCTTCATTCTGTACTCCAAGGCCAAGTTTACCTGTTACTCCAGGCATTTCTTGACTCCCTACTTTTGCATTTCAGTTCCTTATAATGAAAAGGACATCTTTTTTGGGTGTTGGTTCTAGAAGGTCTTGTAGGTCTTCATAGAACTGTTCAATTTCAACTTCTTCCGTATTACTGGTCAGGGCTTAGGCTTGGATTACTGTGATATTGAATGGTTTGCCTTGGAAATGAACAGAGATCACTCTGTCGTTTTTGAGATTGCATCCGAGTACTGCATTTCAGACTCTTTTGTTGACCAAGATGGCTACTCCATTTTTTCTAAGCGATTCTTGCCCATATATAGTGGTAGATAAAATGGTCATTTGAGTTAAACTCACCCATTCCAGTCCATTTTAGTTCGCTGATTCCTAAAATGTCAATGTTCACTCTTGCCATCTCCTGTTTGACCACTTCCAATTTGCCTTGATTCATGGACCTAATATTCCAGGTTCCTATGCAATATTGTTCTTTACAGCATCGGACTTTACTTCCATCACCAGTCACAGCCACAACTGGATGTTGTTGTTACTCTGGCTGTGTTTCTTCCTTCTTTCTGGAGTTATTTCTCCACTGATCTCTAGTAGCATATTGGGCACCTACTGACCTGGGGAGTTCATCTTTCAGTGTCCTATCTTTTTTCCTTTTCATACTGTCCATGGGGTTCTCAAGGCAAGAATACTGAAGTGGGTTGCCATTCCCTTCTCCAGTGGACCACGTTTTGTCAGAACTCTTCACCATGACCCGTCCGTCTTGGGTGGCCCTACATGGCATGGCTCATAGTTTCATTGAATTAGACAAAGTTGTGGTCCTTGTGATCATGGCATCTGGTCCCATCACTTCATAGCAAATAGATGGGGAAGCAATGGAAACAGCATGAGACTTTATTTTTTGGGGCTCCAAAATCACCTCAGATGGTTACTACAGCCATGAAATTAAAAGACACTTGCTACTTGGAAGAAAAGTTATGATCAACCTAGACAACATGTTAAAAAGCAGAAACATTACTTTGCCAACAAAGGTCCATCTAGTCAAAGATATGTATTTTCCAGTAGTCATGTACAGATGTGAGAGTTGGACTATAAAGAAAGCTGAGTGCCGAAGAATTGATGCTTTTGAACTGTGGTATTGGAGAAGACTCTTGAAAGTCCCTTGGACTGCAAGGAGATCCAACCAGTCCATCCTAAAGGAAATCAGTCCTGAATATTCATTGGAAGGACTGATGCTGAAGCTGAAACTCCTACACTTTGGCCACCTGATGTGAAGAGCTGACTCATTGGAAAAGACCCTGATGCTGGGAAAAGTTGAAGGCGGGAGGAGAAGGGGACAACAGAGGATGAGATGGTTGGATGGCATCACCGATTCAATGTCGATGAGTTTGAGTAAGTTCCGGGAGTTGGTGATGGACAGGGAGGCCTGTCATGTTGCAGTCCATGGGGTCACAAAAAGTCAGATACGACTGAGTGACTGAACTGAACTGACTGAAGTCTATCTGTATCTCTACCTCCTTGTCTCTCTTTCTGTATAGGCTGTTTATCATCTGTCTGTCTGTGATACTCTGTAAAATATTGTGCAGCCATTGAATATGCCACACATTAAAATTCCATTGTAATTTGCAATTCTTCTTTTGATTCTAAAAAAGAAACATCTGCTCCTTTTCTTGGAAATTGTATGGTTTGTTACTGTCTGTTACACTCATTCACTCATTCAGTCATTTATCCATCTTTTACATTCTTCAAGGAAATATTGTTTGCCAGACACTGGAAATGTAATGATGAAAGGTTCATATTCCAGTGCAGGTGACAGGCACCTGACCTAACCTATGTAATGCCCTGTGGTAAGTCCTGTGAAAAATATAGTAAAGGGTTATGAAAAGAGGGGGCATCTCAAATTTGAGAGAGGAAGGAGAGGCTAGAGTTGGCTTTAAAATTATGTTACTTGAAACTGAACCTTGAAAGATATGAATGAATCGTTCATTATTTCTTTCATTCATTCACTCATTGCTACTCTGTCAAAGCAATGCAAAAAAAAAAAAAAAAAAAGCCATCCCTCTTCTCAAGTAATTCAAGATCCATTTGGAAAATGGACTTATTAAAGAAAAAACAAAAAACTAGAGTAGAATGATTGTTGTTAGGATAAAGCTATGTATGTGTGTGTTTGGCACAGTAGTAGTTGTGGTAGGGTGGTAGGAAGATGTAATGAGTTGGGGAAGGGAAATACCAGGCAAGAAGGTAAGGATTTCAGAAATAAAAGTCTGAGAAGTATTGGTCAGAGCATATGTTATATCAGGTGAATAGCCATGAAATATAAAGCTTTAAGGCAGACAATGAAAAGCCTGCAGTGCTGAGGACTTTGGCTTAATCTGATAGATTGTAAGAGAGCCCCAAATGATTTTATGTAAAAATACAGGACCTTTTCTCCTGTGTGCTCCTCTACATTCTTTCTGCAATCATCTCCTGCTCTATGTCGTAGGAAGTGAATCTTTATACTTGCATCTCTGGTCTCTCTTACCCTCTAATCAAAGAGAAACATCTTTAGGAAATCAGAGAGCTTAAGGGGAATTGGACCAGTGTGTCAGATCTTTGTTGCTGTTCAGTCACTCAGTCGTGTCCAATACTTTGCGACCCCCATGGACTGCAGCTTGCCAGGCCTCCCTGTCCACCATTGCCCAGAGCTTGCTCAGACTATTGTTCATTGGGTCAGTGATGCCATCCCACCACCTCATTCTCTGTCGTTCCCTTCTCCTGCCTTCAATCCTTCCCAGCATCAGGGTCTTCTCTAATGAGTCAGCTCTTGCTGGTGCCCAAACTCATCTTGTCATAGTCATCCCCCAGATGCTGCAGGTGCTGGTTACTGACAACTTATATTTTAGCTCTAATGGGGAGGGCCTTTGGGCTTCCCAGGTGGTGCAGTGGTAAAGAGTCTGCCTGCTAATGCAGGAGATGTGGGTTTAATCCCTGGGTCAGGCAAATCCCCTAGAGTAGGAAATGGCAACCCACTCTATTATTTAGAAAATTTCATGGAAAGAGGAGCATGGTGGGCTACAGTCCATGGGATTGCCAATTGTTGGCCACTACTGAGGATGCATACATGAGCATGGGCAAGGAGAGGAGAGCTTTTAGCTAGTGAGCACTGCCTGGAAAGTTATGCAACCCTCCACTTTAGCAGTGATCAGTAATCAGTGGTTGACTAACATAAGGGTATAAGAGCTCAACACCCTTGGATATAAGTAGTGCAACCTCTGTAAACAGTTGAGACTCCAGAGCTCTTCATGTGTTCAGGTTAAGGATGAATTTCTCCTGAAACCACATCTTTGTCTAGCTTCTTCTCTTGCCCTGTCCTCTTTCCCTCCCCTCTTTAAATGTTGATCTCGAGAGCACTCTAAATAAATCACTTGCTGAAGATTCTCTGCCTAAGACTCTGATTCTAGGGAGCCCTTTTTAAGATAACTTATGTCAGAAATGGTCCTGTCAAGCAAATTTTAAAGATGCAATTTTGGATTTGGATCATATACCAACTGGATGGCAATGAAGACCCTGTCCCTAATGATAAATGGTGACTTGATAGTTCCTTGGATATTATAGCAGTACACTTGCTAAGGATGATGGAGATGTGCTAACTTTTACAGGGTCACTGGCATTCAAAAGGTTCAGGAAAAATAGTAAAATTAAGGAATATGGAATTTGGTAGTTACTGGTGAATGTCTGCTGGTACAGTAAGGAGACAAAATAATCATCTATTTAAAGATAAGCGTGAAAGTGAAAGGTCCTCCTTGGCAGTGTTTAAAGAGATCCTTGTCACCTGTAGCTGGAGAGCATACTGAACTGGTGAGTAGGCAACTGTCTTGATAGTGAGAGGAGCAGAATTTCAGAGAAAATGGAATACACAACCTAGGTGGCTCTGGATGCCATGATAAGACACATGTGCTTCAGAGAGTAGGAAAGATACGTTATATGAAGATCTGGTGGCTTGTCAAATCTGTGACCCTTTTAGCAAGTCAATGATCTGGGGCACTAGTCTAAGGTAAAGGGGAAATTACTATACCTTGTGCGTCCTAACCCTAAATAAGGAGCAATGAGCAGCAAACATCACACTCTACTGAATGATTCAGCAAGTGATGTGGAGAGATGCCAGGTTTCAGTCGGGGCCCTGAGCAAGACAGGACATGCGGAGGCTATAGTACGAGTAGTCATACCACTTGGGTCATGTGACCCAGAAGAGCTTATAATGGTGCATGCATTATTTGTGCCTGGAGTCTCTGGCAAGCCCCAACAAAATAGTTTCAAACAGGCAACTGAAATTTTTGGAAAAAAAGCATGCCAGCTGCAACAGAGAACATTGTTCAAAATGCAATTGCTGGAATGCTGTTGGACATAGTGTATTAGTTTGGGTTTTTTGGCGAAACAGAAGCAATAATATACAAAATATATTTATATTTTACAAATATAAATGAAATTATATATGTGTGTGCATTTATAATATGACTTGGCTTGTGTGATTGTGGAGGCCAAGAAGTCCTACAATCTGCCATCTGCAAGCTGGAGACCCAGAAGACCTGGTGGTATAATTCAGTCAAAGTCCAAAGCCCAGAAAAATGGGAGCACCAGTGTCTGAGGGCAGAAGATAGATATCTTAGCTCAGGCAGAAAGCAAATTAACCCTTTCTTTACCTTTCGGTTCTATTTAAGTCCTAAGTATATTGGATGATGCCAACCTGCATTGGTGAGGAACATCTTCTTTACTCAATTTACTGTTTCAAATGCTAATTTCTTTAGAGATACCCTCATAGACATACCCATAAATAATGTTTTACAGATATCTGGGCATCCCTTAGCCCAGTTAAATTGACACACAAAATTAACCATCACAAGTTCACCTCTGACAACTTGGCATCTACATATGTTTAATTTCAATTTTATTATATACTTTTATTGACGTACAATTGATTTAAATTTATATTAGTTTCAGGTGTACAACATGGTGATCTAATATTTTTTTAAATTATACTCTATTTAAAGTTATTATAAAATATTGGTTATATTCTCTGTTCTGAACAAGATATTTTATAGCTTATTTATTTTATACATGATAGTTTGTGCCTCCAAATCTGCTACACCTATCTTGCCCCTCCCTCATTCTCTCTTCCCATTGGTAACCATTGTATTGTTCTCTATATCTGTGAGTCTGTTTCTGGTTTGTTTTTTTTTTTATTCATTCATTTGCTTTATCTTTTTTTAGATTTTACATATAAATGATAACATACAGTATATGTCATTCTCTATCTAACTTATTTCATTAAACATAATACCTTCCAGGTCCATCCATGTTGTTGAAACTGGAAAAATTTCACTCATTTGTGTGGGTAAGTAATATTCCATTGTCTATTCAGGTTTTTTCCCCCATCTTAAAATTGAGGTTTTTTTTTTTCCATATTAAGTTGTATGAACTCCTTATATATTTTGGTTACTAATCCTTTATCAGTTATATCATTAGCAAATATTTTCTCTATTTAGTAGTTTGTTTTTTCATTTTGCTGATGATTTTCCTTGCTGTGCAAAAAAATTAATTAGGTCCTATTTGTTTATTTTTCCTTTTCTTTCTTTTGCCTTAGGAACAGATGCAAAAGAAATATTGCTATGATTTTTGTCACAGTGTTCTGCCTATGTTTTCTTCTAGGAATTTCATGATTTACAGTCTTACATTTAGATCTCTAATCCACTTTGATTCTACTTTTGTATGTGGTATTCTAAATTGAATTATTTTCACATGTACTTGTCCAAGTTTCCCAGTGCTGCTTATTGAAGAGATGGTCCCATTGTGTATTCTTGCTTCCTTTGTCATAGATTAAGTGACCATAGTTGCATGTGTTTGTTTCTGGGCTCTCTATTCTGCTCCATTGATCTATGTGATCGCTTTTGTGCCAGTACTATACTGTTTTGATTACTGTAGCTTTGCATTATTTTCTGAATTCAGGGTGTGTGATATTTCCAGATTTCTTTTATTTTTTTAAGATAGCTTTGGTAATTTGGGGTCTTTTGTGGTTCCATATAAATTATTTGTTCTAGTTCTGTGAAAAATATTATGAGTATTTTAATAATAATCACATTCAATATGTTGTTTGTTTTGGGTAGTATGGACATTTTACCAATATTAATTCTTCTAATCCAAAAGCACAGGATACTTTTCCATTTGTATCATCTTTAATTTCCTTCATCAATGTTTTATAGTTTTGGGGGTATAGTCTTTCATCTCTTTGGTTAAGTTTCTTTATAGTTACTTTATTCTTTTTGATGTAATTTTAAGCAAGGCAGTTTTATTCCTTCTCTTTCTGATAGTTCATTATTAGTATATAGAATAGCAACAGATTTATGTGTGTTAGTTTTGTATCCTACAACTTTACTGAATTCATTTATTAGTTTTAATAGTTTTTTTGGTGGAAACTTTAGAATTTTCTATATATAGCATTATTTTATCTACAAATAGTGACAGTTTTACTTCTTTCCTTCCATTTTGGATACTTTTTATTTCTTTTTCTTGTCTGATTGCTGTGGCCAGGACATTCAGTGCTGTGTTAATGGAAGTGGCAAGAATGGGCATCCGTATCTTATTCATGATTTTAGAGGAAAAGCTCTCAGCTTTTCACTAACAGTATGTTATTAGCTGTGGATTCTCATAAATGGTCTTTATTATGTTGAGATATGTTCTGTCTAGACCCATTTTGATCAGAGTTTTATCAGGTGATTTTGTTTACATCTATTGAGATGATGCTGTTAGTTTTATCCTTTCTTTTTGATGACATGGTTTATGGCATGATTGATTTGTTGGTATTGAGCCATCCTTGTGTCTGTGGAATAAATCCCACTTGATCATGATGTATGATCTTTTTTTTAATAAACATTTGAATTATATTTGCTATTTTTTGTTGAGGATTTTTACATCTATAATCATTGGAGATATTGGTCCGTAACTTGCTCTTTCGTAGTGTCTTTGGTTTTCATATCAGGGTAATGTTGACCTCATAGAATGAGTTTTAGAGTGTTCTGTTCCCTTTGATTTGTTGGGAATAGTTTGACGTATTAGCTTTATGTTTCATATAATTCACCTGTGAAACCATAAGGTTCTGACCTTTGATTTACTAGAAGATTTTTATTCTAAATTCAGTTTCACTACTAGTTATCAGTCTGTTCTGATTGTTTCTTCCTGGTTCAGTCTTGGAAGATTGTATGTTTCTAAAAATTTATTTGCTTCTTCTAAGTTGTCCAGTTTATAGGCATGTAACTTTTCTTAGTTTCTTATGACTGTATATATCTCTTTAATATTGGTTTTTATTTCTACTCTTTCATTTTTTATTCTGTTTATTTGCACCCTCTCTCTTTATTTCCTGATGAGCCTGGCTAAAAGTTTGTAAATTTTGCTTATCTTTTCAAAACACTAGATTTTGATTTCACTGATCTTTTATTGATTTTTTTAAATCTCTATTTAATTTATTTTTCTTTCTAATCTTTATTGTTTTCTTATTTCTGCTTCTTTGGGCTGTGTTTGTTCTTTTTCTCATTCTTAATGATGATAGGTTAGGTTTCTTTTTTGTTGAAGTTTTTCTTATGTCTTGAGACAGGCCTATTTTGCATAAACTTCCGTCTTAGAATTGCTTCTGCTGCATTCCATAGATTTGGGAAAGTTGTGTTTTTATTTTCATTTAAGACTGCTATTTCTTTATTGATTTTCTGTCTGGTTATGTCAACTGATGTACCAGGGCTGTTAAAGTTCCATATTATTATTACATACTTATAAATCACTCTCTTTATGTCTGTTATAATATGCTTTATATATTTAATACTCATTTATTAAGTGCATATATACTAACACATTCTATATTCTTTTCTTGTACTATCTGTTTATCATTATATAATTCCCCTCTTTGCTTTGTGTTGTAGACTTTGTCTCAAAGTCTGTTTTGTACTGCTACCCCAGGTTTCTTGTTGTTTCTGTTTGCATGAAATGTCTTTTTCCATTCCCTCACCTAAACTCTGTGGATTTCTTTAGCTCTGAAGTGAATATCTTATAAGCAGCATAACTTTTTTTTTCTAATGAGTCACCCTTTGTCTTTTGATCAGAGCATTTAATCCATTGACATGTGAAGTGATTATTGACAAGTATGTGTTTACTGCTGTTTTGTAAGTTGGTTTCTGGTTGTTTTGTAGTCTTCTGTCCTCCTAGTTTCTTCCCTTGTGGTTGATAATTTTCTTTGTGGTATACTTGGTATATTTATCTTTAGTTTTTGTGTATCTATTGTAGGTTTTGATCTGTTGTTACCATTGATTTCATATATGTTGACATAACTATATATATTTGTTTTAAATTCATAGATGTTTAAGTTCAAGAACTTATAGATATATGTAGATATTCTAAGATATCTACATTTTTTATTTCCCTCCCACATTTTGTCTTTCTAATGTCATATTTTACATCTTTGTGTTTATTCCTTAATTGTTTATTGTACTTATAGTTGATTTTACAGTTTTTGTTTTTTAATCTTTCTACTAGATTATTTAAGTAGTTGATCCACAGCCTTTACTATATAGTTAGGCTTACTAGTGGGATTTTTCCTTTCTATAAATTCTTACTTCTGTTGTAGCCTTTTGTTTTTCACTTAAGGAAGATCCTTTGACATTTTTTTCAGTGTCAGTTTGGTATTGATGGACTGCTTTCGTTTCTGCTTGTCTGATAAGTTCTTTGTCTCTCCCTCAATTCTGAATGGTAATTTTGCTGTCTGCACTATCCTAGGTTGTAGATTTTTCCCTCCCAGGATTTTAAATACATCAAGGTACTCCCTTATGGCCTGCAAAATATCTACAGAAAAATCAGCTCATAGCCTTAGGGGGTTCCCTTATGTGTTACTTTTTTTCTCTTGCTGCCTTTAGAATTTTCTCTTTGTCTTTAACATTTTCCATTTTAATTATAATATGTCTGATGTGGATTTGTTTCAAGTCACCTTACCTGGGACTCCCCGTGCTTTCTGTAGGCTTCCTGGTGGCTCAGACAGTCAAGAATCTGCTTTCAATGCAGGAGACTGGGTTTCGTTCCTGGATTGGGAAGATCACCTGGAGAAGTGAATGGCTACCTGCTCCAGTATTCTTGCCTGGAGAATTCCGTGGACAGTGGAGCCTGGAGGGCTACAGAATTCCTTCTTCAGATTCAAGAAATTTTCAGCCATAATTTCATCAAATACATTTTTGACCCTTTTCTCTCTCTTTTTTTTTCCTTCTGGGATTCCATGTTACAAATATGGTATTGATGTTCTCCCATAGGTTCCTTAAACTATTTCCCCCCTTTTAACTTAGTTTTCCTTTTGCTGTTCTAGCTGAGTGATTTCTGTTATTTTATCTTCTAAATTACTTATAGAATCTTCTGTTTACCTAGTCCACTGTTAATCACTTCTAGTGTGTTTGTATTTCAGTTATGACCAGTTCTTTTTAATATTTACAGTACCTTATTAAAATACTCACTGTGTTCATCTATTCTTTTCCAAAGTTCAATTTCCATTTTATTACTAAGTCTTTGAACTATTTATCTGGTAAATTATGTTTCTCTCTTATGTTAGTTGTTTTTCGGGTTTTTTTCTTGTTCTTTAATTTGAAACAAATCGCTCTGTCTTCTCATTTTGCTTAAATTAATTTTTGTCTCTTGAAATTAGGTGAGATCATTATCTATCCTGGTCTTGAAATAGTGTGCTTATGTGCCAGCATCCCCATTGAGTCCGTGTGTGCCCACTGACTCTGGTGGGATAACTGGATCTGAACTGAGCGTGAGTCATGTCTTCCCTCAATATGTGCTTCCAGCCATCAGCTTAGTGGAAGGTGGGGCTGTGGATGGGGCGTCTAGAGCCAGAATCAGGTGGGAGCTTGAGTTTCTCCTCTGCTTAGTGATCAACACTGCCTTGTTGGGAGTAGGATTGGGTCCCAAGTTGCTGGAGTAGAAAGCCTAGGGATCTGGTCTGAGCTATTTCTGTTCCCACTAAGTGTGTTCTCTTTATCTCCCAGCACCCTCACCTCACCACAGAGGTGAGCAGTTCTGGAGCAAGAGGAGCTGCAGTGATCACCTACGGAGTGGTACCGGCATCCAGTTAGAGTTCCAGACCAGCCCTGATTCCACTGCTTTCATGTGCTCCAGGAGCAGCTGCCCTTGCCCCACGCATGTGCTGTGCTGAGTCCAGACTGGCTTTGTGGCCCTCAGATGCATTCCTCTCTTGGTTGTGGTTACCTTTGCCCTAGTCTCAGGCTGGGGTGCACATTGGAATGGTTGTGGGAAACCAGCTAAAGTCCTTGGCAGCTTAAATCTGGTTCCCCCAATGTATTTGAGGAGTTAGCAAGTGTGTGTGTGCTCCTCATGACTGGAGTCTAGACTTCTTACAGCTCCTCAGTCAGTCCATGGTTTTCAAACCAGATAAGGGATTTCGGGCTCCAAGTCTCTGACATATGTGCTTCCAACCACTAATTCCCCAGGCTGGCTCTCAGAGCCTGTATAATCCTTCTCTTCTGTGTCACTTTTTGGGGGCAAAGGTCCCTACATGATCACTTTTCTTCCCTTGCTATGTGACTCCATGTGGATCTTACAGCCTTGGATGCTTAAAAGTCTTTCTGACCATCTCCAGTTCTAAGCGAACATTGATCCACGTGTAAATGTATTTTTGATGTGTTTTGGGGGAGATTAGCTCTGTGTCCTCCTACTCTGCCATCTTGGTTTCCTCCCCTCTACATGTTTTCTTAAATCACACTTAATCTCCAAATAATAAAAAAGTCATAGTTCCACCTTACATGATACAACTACCCTGCATACAACTGAAAATGCACAAATATTTTCTCCAGTGGAGGAAGTAAAATCCTTGAGTGATATTTACTCTTCTCCTGCTATCCCATAACTTAAATGCATGTATGCATGCTAAGTCACTTCAGTCATGTCTGGCTCTGTGCAACCCCATGGATTGCAGCTGGCCAGGCTCCTTTGTCCATGGAATTCTCCAGGCAAGAATACTGGAGTGGGTTGCTGTGCCCTCCTCCAGGGAATCTTACCAACCCAGGGATTGAACCTGCATCTCTTTATGTCTACCTGCATTGTCAGGCAGGTTCTTTACCACTAGTGCCACCTGGGAAGCTCCCCATAACTTAAATACTATGATTTAAAATTAACAATACTTAAAAACTGATAGAAAGTAAGTAAATCTAATGTTACATGGTAAGGAAATATGAGAGGAAAGAAAGCAAGGCTATTTGCTTAATATATGTATAATACACACTAAGTTTATTCATAACAATATTAGAAACAAATGCTCAAGGTAATTATAGTCCTTGTTTCTAATGCTAGGCACATAGTCATAACTGGTATTTATAAATACCTGCTTCTGCTCTTCAACCTGTATTTCTTTCACCCTCAGCAAGCACCTTGGCTGGTCATGGTTCTTTATGTGTTGGGTGACCCAAACTTTCATTTCCAAAGGATCTGTGCTATTGATAGTTCTGCTTGAATTAGGTTGTTGTACTTTTCCCTTGACCTTAATTACAGAGTGTAATAATACTAAGAGATGCCGTAACAGATTTCCTGTAATTCAGACATACTCTTCTGTACTTCCATTGTGAAATAGCAGTACAGTTTCTCCTTGGTAGTCAAGATCACAGGCAGAATAAATATCTGGCTAAGGGACATCAAGCCCCTGTGATGCTAGAGCTGCTCACTGTCAATTGGCTGTTGTCAGACTGACCGAGCCATAAGCTTTAGCACCTAAGCAGCAGTTACTTATAAAAATAAGTAGGGAGGTTTACATCTTAGATCAGCCTTAAGTGTATAAGTAAGGTGGACAAATAAGTATCTGGACTTGCATGTCACCCAGCACAGTCTCAAAACATACCACTCACAAAACTCACAGTTGTGGTCTTGTGGGTGATTCTTTGTGACCAACTTAGGGGAAGAAGAAAACAACCCAGACTTGGTCCATGCACAGTTTAGGTTGGAGTTTTAGTTTGGGTCCGAAATGAGTTGCTGTTACAGTATATCCCCACTCAGAGGCTGCCTTGAAAGATAATAGTGATGAGAAAATTCGAACTATAGAGAGGACTTTGGTCAGTACTATTCAACATCCAATTTTGTTGAGAGACCTGTGTCTCCACATAAAGATATACAGGAATGCATAGACAGTGGTGAATGGCTTGACTAATTGGTTGGAGGCATATAAGAAGTAAAATTGCCAATTTAGGGGCAAGGATGTCCAGGGAAGAATATGGATAGACAAAAAGAAATAGACATAAAATAAGAAGAATTTATTATAATATGTTAACCAGGTATGGAGGATGACTGGTCTGATAGATTATAAACCAGCTTCTGTGCTTGCTGAGTAGACTCTTGAATGGAGTAGGCATGATGACAGAGATAGGGACTATCACTGAACTGAATATCATGGGCTTCCTTCTCACACAAATTGATCTAGCTGATGCCACAGCTAAATGTCTATCTGATCTAGAAACAGATTCTAGTGCTGAACCCCTGATATAATACCATATTCTGAGAACACCAACCAGACACTTGATGATGGTAACTGGATAACACTGGTCCTCTCTTATTCTGACAAGGGCAATAATTTTTCTTGAGCAGAGTGACAAATAATCCAAGTATGTGTTTACCTTTTTTTGCTGTTACACACCTTCTCTTGCATCACAACTAACATTATACAGAACGGCTCACAGAGTGATCTATAGAATAAGATCTCATATATTATCTCCTCAGATCAAGATACATGTTTAATGGCAAAAGAAACATGATGATGGGAACATGGCAAACAAATCCTCTAGTGTTACCATATATTGACTTATCTAGAGGCTGCTGACCTGTTTAGACCATGGGAATGCCCATTTAAGGTACATCTGCAATACCAGTTTGGAGATGATAACCTGTAATGAGGACACTATCCTTTAGAAAGTGGTATACTTATCTTGAATCATTGACCATATATTTCAATGAGAACAGAAACCAAGAGATGGAGGAAGGAATGACTCCACTTCACAAACACTCCTGGCCTGACTGGAAGAATTTTTGTTTCCTGTTTGCTCAATTGAAGATCCTGTGGGCTTATTTCCTAGAAGAGGGATACATGCATGCTAAGTCGCTTCAGTTGTGTCCCACTCTTTGCGACCCTATTGACTGGAGTTACCACACTGGCACAGTTGTGTACACATGGGTGTTTTAACCTGATAATCCCAAGGAGGTATGGTTGCTGTTACTTAATAGGAGCATAGAGGAATATGTTTGGTACTTAGGTGAACTACAGGATATTTCTTAATACTTCCATGCCTAACCAAATTATAAATCAACTAGAACAGCAATCATTGCCTAGTAAGGGTATGATAATGGTGGTATCAAGTCTCAGTGATGAGAATGAACGTCTCACCAAATAAGCTACTGAGGCCATCTGAAGCTCTAGGTGAGAATAAGAGGAATTTAAAAGAAGGGTTAAGTGCCATGGCGTCACAAAGAGTTGGACATGATTTAGTGAATAAACATCAACAAAAAGAAGCAGAAGGTGATGGTATCACAAATTTTAAATCAATTGAAGCAAAGAATGCTGCGATTCATCCCATTAATGCTTCTCTTACAAATTTTCCCAGAAATTTAGACCAAGTCAAGTTCTGAGGAAGCTGAAAACAGATGGGAAGAGCTGGGGCTGGGCTGGTGCACCCATCCCCCCAGTGGCTATAGGGCTTGGCTGGTAATTGCTCAAGTTGGCATATTTTTCTGGAGGATTGCCTTAGGCTGTCTAAAGCTGTCACACCGAGACTTCTGAGAAGTTAAACTCTCTCCTCCCCCAGGGTCAAACAGTCTCCAATGCCTGTCTAATGCACGAATAAGGAAGTGAAACCCTTCTTTCTCTGGGCAAGAATACTTCTAGCTTTGGTCTATGTTCTGAAGTATCCCATAGGATTAAATTGAGCCTAAACCTTTCCTGATATCTTTTTTTTTTTTTTTTTGCCTTTTTCCCTTTTGCCTTCA